>NC_092587.1:193778653-194081923 GCF_047663525.1 Anas platyrhynchos | reverse complement strand
CAAATTGTCTTTATTAGCTTCCTGATGAAGAAATTACTTCATGCCTTGCTCTTTTTTTTTTTTTTTTTAAACCTTGTCTTCTTGACTTTAATTAATATAGCTACTTGACCTTAATTTTTTTGTCTCCGTTAGTTTATCTTGTTGTTAAATTCCTTGCTTGAAGTTTGAAGTTAGGTTGTTAGCTCTTTGGAACCAGAGTATGTATGTCTGAACAACTGGGACACTGTTTGTGGCAATGCTTTTGTGGGAGTTCTGCTGGAATAATAATCAGAGGCCATACAGTTTTTGAGAAGATTGGGATTTAAGGACCTTAGTATATTGGTAAAATCGTACTTCTCTTTCTGTGTATTTTGAATGTAGACCTGAAATTATGTGTGTAAAGGTGGTCTTCTTTTAACCAATACAAATGCAGCTTTGATGGTAAGATGAAAATGGGTGTGTGAAAATCGTGTTGCAGCACTTAAAAAAGAAACTGGAAAGTTAAGTCATGAAGCTGCTTTATCTCTTAATCCCTCACAGGATGAAGTGAGTCACTTGATAGAGTGGCAGAAAATGTTGTTATTCATTCTCTTGAGTGCAGATAAAAAGTGAATTAAATGAAAGGACAATACCAGGAACAATTGAGCAGCACTGATGTTTATTATGTAAAAAGGTTAATGCTGGACACCTTATTCTAAGTCCTGATTGAACACTAATATAAAATGTTTAGCTATAAGTGACAGTCATACATTCTCAAAAATATGAAAAGCAATGCAAATGGAAGAGAATTCTTATTTTCAAACAGTACTGAACTTTATAAATTTTAAATCAGAGAATCACTAAGGTTGAAAAACAGCCGTCAAGTCCAATCATCACTTAACACTGCCAAGTCCACCACCAAATGTCTCTTAAGCACCCGGAGGGATGGAGACTCTACCAACTTCCCAAACAGCCTGTTGTAAAACCTAACCACCCTTTCCGTGAAGAAATTCTTCCTGATATCCAATCTATACCTTCCCTGATGCAACTTTATGCCATTTCCTCATGTCCTATCACTTGTCACCTGAGAAAAGAGACTGACTCGTCCTGGCTACAGCCTCCTTTCAGGTAGTTGTAGGGAGCAATGAGGTCTCTCCTCAGCCGCCTTTTTCTCAAGACTGAACAACCTCAACTCTCTCAAGACAAAACTGCCTTGTTCACTAGTTCCTTCCCTGGCTTCCCTGCTCTTCTCTGAATGTGTTTCAGCAACTCAATATCTTTCTTATGATAAAGAACCCAAAACTGAACACCAGACTCACCACACAGTCTCACCAGTGCCAAATGGAGTGGGACAGTCCTGCTGGCCACACAATTTCTGATGCAGGCCAGGATGCCATTGGCTTGCACTGGCTTACATTCAGCTAACTGTTGACCAACACCCCCAAGTCCTTTTTTGCTGGGAAACTTCCCAGATGCTCTTCCCTAGGCCTATACTTCTGGATGGGGTAAATGTGACCCAAGTTCAGCATCTGGCATTTAGCCTTGTTGCATGCCATGTGATTGGACTCAGCCCATCAATCTGGCCTATCCAGATTCTTCTACAAAGACTTCTTCCCCTCAAACAGATCAACACACACTCCCACCACACTTGGTGTCATCTGCAAACTTACTGACATGCCTGTAATTCCTTGTATCCTCCTTCCTGCCCTACCTGTAGATTGGTGTAACATTTGCTAGACTACAGTCAGTTTAGTATATCTTGGCCAAATACAATTTTGGTAATGTCTTTAGACTCTGTGTTCTAAAGGCCATCTACAACAAAGAATGAAAATGGTAGATGCAAAATATTATGGGTTTAGAACAGAAAATGCTGTATGAAAATTATGTTCAATGCATTTGTTTGTAAATCAGTATTTCCTTTTATTATTATTATTATTTTTTTCAACCTACAACATAATCATGGCATTTACTGTTATCTCAATAGAATCATTGCACGTTTAAATACTTTGCATCTGAAGAGGAGGCTCAGGGGCGACCTTATCGCTCTCTACAGATACCTTAAAGGAGGCTGTAGTGAGGTGGAGGTTGGCCTTTTCTCCCACGTGCCTGGTGACAGGACGAGGGGGAATGGGCTTAAGTTGTGCCAGGGGAGGTCCAGGTTAGATGTTAGGAAGAACTTCTTTACTGAAAGGATTGTTAGACACTGGAACAGGCTGCCCAGGGAAGTGGTGGAGTCCCCATCCCTGGAAGTCTTTAAAAGACGTTTAGATGTAGAGCTTAGGGATATGGTTTAGTGGGGACTGTTAGTGTTAGGTTAGAGGTTGGACTCGATGATCTTGAGGTCTCTTCCAACCTAGAAATTCTGTGATTATGTGATTCTGTGATTCTTTTGTGCAAATATTTAGCTTTAATAAAAAGCTGAGATACATTCTTTTTGTTCTCATTTGGAATATATAATAAAATTGGATAGTAACAGCAGAGGACACAGACATGCTGAAAATAACTCAGTTAATGAGAGGCGTAAAAGGATTCATTATGTGTTTGCATAAAATAGGGTATACCAGAGCGCGTACTGGGGGGAAAAAAAACAAAACAAAACAAACAAACAAAAAAATGGAATATTTTTTTTTTTCCTTAATTGAACATACAAAGGATCAGTGAATGATATTTTTAAAGAACAATCTAGTTCTATTAAACAGAAGAAATGATCTCACTGTCTATTTCTATTAAAAACTATATTGGGGCTTCTAATTGGTAGGTTTTTTTTTCATTCCAAGGATAAAATGCTGAAAGAAGTCCAAGGTATGGGTACATCTACCACTGTGACGGTGAATGGGAGATGGGAAGGGTACTTGGAGCAAATGCTACTGTTGCAAAGGCATTCTATTTTACTCAATGTACAATGTGGCCTGGTATGTTCTCCTATACACAAAAATCTGTGTATAAAATCTGTGGTGCAGTGAAAAATAATCAAGAGTCTTCTTCATTGTAGTGCTTCCTGTAGTAATGTAACTTCTTAATTCTCCTCAGTCAACCTGAGTGTTCCTGTGCATAGATTCTTCTCTAGTATGGTAGACTATAATCTAATGGTCAGAATCAGAAGAAGCACTCACTTCTTTCCATTGTGCAAACTGGAAAGCTAAGAGCAGTAGTTGATCTACTTAGGGCCTGCAGCAGTGAACCCTTTTGTGAAGAAACTAACAAACTCCCTTAATTGGGATGGCTTTTGCAGGCTTATCCAAAGCCTTAGACAATTTTATCTGTCAATCTCTATTACCTCCCACTTTGTCTAGCTTGCACAGATGCCAATTGTCTTTGAGGCAGTTCTCAAGCATCACTAGAAATTTGTAAAACGGGGTAAAAACATTGTGTAGCTGTGCTGAAAAACAGATGTACACTTACACAAAAAACTTACTGTCTGGTTGTTATTCCAAGAAGCTCTTTCCTCCTGTAGTCTTTCATGAACCCTTAGTATAGTGACATCCAAGATCTTCATAGTGCCAAAATAACCAATTTGTTACTAAGACAATTATTATTCTTTCTTGGACAGTTCTTCAACTCGTTGTGACAGTGTTATGACAAATTATATTAGTGTGGGTAGTATCAAAAAAGTCATTGGGAAAAAAAGTAAAGTGAAGTACTATTACCTTAACTTAGGGTGTTTTGTTTATTTATTTATTTTGTTTATTTTATCACGGACTTGCATTTGCATGTAACGGAAATCTTTCTTTGAGTTGGTAGTTGTAAAGGACTTCTCTAGTATGCTTAAAATACAATTTAATAATCCTAAATACATTATTTGGCAAAATCCAGTAATCTAACAATCCAACAAACTATTCTAAGTTTCATCAACAATAAACACTTCTGTAGCTTAAATTTATAGCAATGTTTTGGGATTTTGTTGCAGTGAGCAAAAGACCAGGCATGTTGAATAATGAAAATATTCTTCTCTACTTTGCCCCTAATGTTGGCCTAAATATGTGCCTGGAGAAGGTTTGTGAAAGGCCATATATAAATATATATATTTATTTATGTGTATGTATTATATACATATATATATATTATACATATACACATATATATTTTATATATATATATATATTATTTTTTTTTTTCCTTTCAGCTCAGGAAACTAAATCCATCTTTGGAAATTCACACATATTTATCAACTCTCTGCAGATCTCAGTCCCATGAATGCCTCCAATCTTTCCTTTTTTCCATGTTAACTTCTAACATCCATAACATCCTCTGTTGTGCATATGCACTCTGGAAAAAATCAATGTTCTCTGTACATGTTTTGACCTGGCTTCTGCTGATTTCATTTGATAATTTCTGGCTTGTGTTTTGAAAGATATATTTAATGCCTCTTCTTGGCTTTTGTGATCTTATAAAGCTTATCTTCCCTCAGCTATCTCTTTTCCAGACTAAACAGACCAAGTTTTCTTACCATACTTGTTTTTTCCATTCTATCCTTGTGGTTTTTCTTTGGACCATTTCCAAATCTACTGTATGCTTTTTGAGCTAAATTTGTGAATGCATTTTAGGTACAGGAAAATCATGCATTTATGCAATAGCTTTATGATGTTCTTGGTTCTGTCCTTTACCCTGTTAGTCACTGTACAGAACATATAGTTTCACTGAACTGTCTGTTTTAGCCCCAAGAGTTTCTCCTCTGTGGTAATGTCATCTTACATTTCTAGGATTTACTTTCTTTTTGTGCATCTATTCGTAATTATATCAAATTATTTTATGTCCTAAGAATATAGAAGTGGTTTGTTTTTTTTCAGATTGATGGCTCATCCTCCCTCTACTAGTGGCAACAAAAGATGCTGTCTGGGAAGACCACAGGAACCTGATCATTTTTTGTAGTCATTTTCTCTTGTTCTCCTCCAGCATCCATAGTCATTTTTAGAAGTATTAAAGCATACATCTCTGAACCCACATTTTAATACCTGTCTCTGGACATGTCCATGAATCTTTCTAATTGCTTTTTGAATCCAGTGGGCATTTTCATCTCTTGGGGGATGCCACAGCTGACTTTTTTCCACACTGAGAATTGGCCATTAAGCATCACCATTATCTTCATACCCTTTAATAGGATTTCACTCTGAAAAAGAGCCTTCTGCCTAATCTTGTCACAATTTAGATTATTGAATTGTCTCAATTTTTATGCAGTCCAATAGACTGAAAGCTAAGTGACACCTGATTTGTTGATATATTTGTTGATATATTATAAAGGGAATATATTTTGGTTTTCTACTTAGGATTGGGCTTTTTCAAAGGAATCTGAAAACGATCTGCATAGGTCAAAGTGGTGAATACAAAATTAGCTAGAAAACTATACTCAGTGAATAGCAGCCAGTAATGCACAGAGTCTGTTGTGTCAAACAAACCAAGATGCCTATTCTCAGTATAATTCTAGTCACTGCTTTCATTAAGCATCTAATGATGGAACAGAAAGTTCTATATTAAATCACATATCACATCATCCTTGTTAAGACTGCAGCATATTGGAAGATGAAGATTTCAAAATTAACCTGACAAACAAGCAATCATTGAGGGAAGAAAAAGATAAATATTAATGTGTATAAACCTGAAATACTGTTTAAGATACACACAATGACTTCCCAGATTTGAGAGCAACTGCTTTGGTAGGGGCTATCTAACACAGGCAAAGAGAGACCACAAAGCGAAGATGAAACATAAATGCCATATTACTGTCAAAACAGCAGAACAACACTATCCTATTATGTGCAACCAGAAGATTTGTGACAGAGCAGGCATTTAGAAAGACACTTCAAGTATTCTTACTGCTAAACTCTACAACAATAAGTATTCAAAACAACAAAACAGATACTTTAAAATAAATAAATAAAATAAACAGTAATAATGATAATGTTTAAAAAAAAAAAAAAAAAAAAAAAAACAATTTTAATGTGTCACAGATTAAGAGATACGTACATCTATTGGAGAGTCCAGAGAAAAAAAGGGAGAGCAATCTAGCAATCTAGCAAAACTTATCTCTGAAATTGATTATCCTAATTAATGCTGTTCACCATGAAGAAGATAGAATTTGGGTGTTCTGTAACAACCTTCCAAAACATATAAATCCATGGTATAGAGAAATAAACACAATTTTCTCCATATCCAAAATTCATGAGACAAGAGATTACAGTTCAGTTTGCAAAATAAAGATGTGTAAAGTCCATTAAGGAAGAGTTTCTAATGGTAGATGGAGCAGACTGCATGAAGAAGTGGCAACATTTCTTTTAACTACAGAGGCTAGTAATACGTTTGTCAAAAATGCTTGTCAAAAATGATGTAGATGCAACTGATTCTGTATTGAGGCAGGGTAAGAGGCTCAAGAAATCCACTCAGCTTGATGACACTTTGGTCAGAATCTGTAGATCATACCACAGTGTAAATAAATAGTGATATACATGTATTTATTTATCTAGGTGGGGGAACTGAACAATAAATATTATAAAACTTCCTTGAGGATAAATATTTAAAGACTTAATTTAAAACTAAGTAAGAAAATTAGTATTTTCCTATCTCTTAGTCTAGGATTAGACAACTTTGTACTCTCAAACAGAAGACAAAGAAACACAAATATATAAGTAATGCTCCCGATACTCTTGCAGTTCCACAGCTACAGTCACAAATCAGCTTAAATATTGGGTAACTACTACTTATGATTATTTATCTTATTAAACAGCAATTCAGACTGAGGTTGAAGAAGTGCCTAATGTACCAAGAATGAAAATGAACCTACTTACCAATGAGAAATGATCTATGGCAATCAATACAGAATGGCTGCAATAGGATGGGTTAGAATACTGCAGAAACCAGACAGGCTTGGCATGATTCTTAAGGCAAAGGCATTATTTCTGCCTTTTTGCAATATGGCACTGAATTAACTAAAAAGTTCCTCCGTTTAACTAACATGAAGTCTCCTTTCAACCATTTTAAGTGCCTTGATGAATTTTCTGATGATGAAGACGCCTAACTTTTCAGTACAATCTTTTTCTTCTATATGAGGATAGAGATTAGAGGTGTGGCAGACAAATACATTTTTTTTTTTTTTTTTTTGGTTTGGTTTTCTTTCTATCTTTGCTAATAGAGCAGGAATTTTACCTACTGTATGCTTTGTGTATGCTAAAATATTGTATTTGGAAAGAAAGCTAGATATTAACATTGAAATTGCTGAGTAGTCTTACAAAGAAATATAGGAGGTTTGGTGAATTTAACTAGGATAATTAACTCATAACATTATTATATATATAATAATATATTATATATAATATATATATATATAATATATATAAAATATATAATATATAACATATAATACATAATTATATAACATATAATACATAATTATATTAAATCCTAGGATTATTATAGACTCCTTGCAGAATACAGTGTTTAATTTTATGTTTTCCTAATGTATAAACTTAGTTCCAAGTTGCAAGCATGCTGCAGTATATTAAGCTATCAGGTACTTGTGAAGACAGAAAATACTGAAATAAAAAAATATAGTAGAAAAGACAAGCCACACACACATACAAAACTTTCTGATGTTTCCCATGGAAAATACTGGGACATGCTTTACAATTCTGTTTCTCAGACATGAGGGAGTAAAATATATATATATATATAATATATATATATATATATATATATATATATATATATATATATATATATATATTTTTTTTTTTTTTTTGCCCTTTGATTTTTAAGTTGCACACTACTAGGGTAAAAAGTAGCCAAAAGAAATCTAGAACCAAAACCATCTTCCTGTCCTTACTTTGACATGCCTCCAAACTGGTGCTCCCTGAAATTTAATTTTTGTCTAGACCAATAAAGAATAGTCAATAAATATTCTGGAATTTATATTGATAATTATTTTAAAATTGTGTGGTATTGCAGACCAACTTTGAACATGTATCTTCTGGATTTGAATAGAAAGAAAATGCAACTGTTCTGAAATATTAGTATTGTTTATACCCTGGTTGTCTTTGGCCATGCTTTTTTTTATTCATGATACACTGTAGCATTCAGGTCAGTATGTTTTTTAAAAAAGTACAAGTTAATTAAGTCTTATTTTACATAGGAAATACATGCATTTCTGCATCTATATAATGAAGTGGGTTTTTTTGTTTGTTTTTGTTTTTTTCTTTTTTTTTCCCCCCCCTTAGGGCATAATCCCTCATTTCACTAATCACTACTGTGATTCTTCCACTCAATGAATCATACACCACTGACTTCATTTTTTTTTTTCCTGCACTTCCATAATTTTTAACCTTTAACCTGAACTTTAGAATATCAATTTACTTTATCTGGATTTCAACAGATCTCTTGAAAAAAATTAATTTGTATTCTTTTTATATTCTTTTTATTAAAAATTACATTTTAACCTATGAAACACATTAATCTAAAGCTTTGGAGGATTTTTTTTAAATTATTGTTTAGGGAGTTTTACAATCTTTGGTCTGTGTTTTAAAAGAAATATAAACTTCTCTAGAACCTGCAAAACTTGCAGGTTCATATGAATATTCCTAAGTTCATGGTTAATATTTTAAATTTCATGGTTAACATTTTAGAATTATTTCATTTTGTTGTTATTTTTTATTTCATTTAAAGGTATATAATAATTTAAGTAACAAATAAGGACAAGTCTTCAAGACAATCACTTAATTTATTTTTAAATATACTGTTCAATTCCCACTGAGAACTCTTTTTTTTTTTTTTTTTTTTTTAGTAAAAGCAATCAAATTTCTAGATGTATGATTTTACAAACTTCATTTTACTATTGTATTAATATATTTGGGTTGAGAAAATTGGAGGAATGACACAGATAAGCCTTTATCATTGACCTGGACTTTCATCTTGCAGTATATCTAAATTCTAAGCTTGTGCTCAATGGAAAGTATGGGTGTGAATTTTACTGAAAAGTGTTACCTGTTAGTTTAAAAGGAAAATAGAAGAAGTATACAACCAGGTTGCAATGAAAGGTAACTGAGTAACGAGGATTTTCATATTGAGAAGATTCTATAAAGAATGAATTTCAGTCGTAAGATTTATTTATCTAATACTTTGCTCCTGAGCTGATCACAGAATCGTTCAGAGTAACCTTTAGTCGGCTTAACATCTTTTCTAACAAATATATATTTTATAATTGTTGATATTTGTTCTGAAGCCTTCATCCTGTGAAGCAAGTTGGAAATGTGAGCTAGACAATGAAAAATCTGAATATCAGCTATTCGCAGAAGGAGCTGAGTCAGAGGTCACTCAAAGGAAGTTATGTTTCTGTCTAAGTACAAATTCACATTTGTTTCAGTGCCCTAATATTTGAGTAGGATCTCTGCTGGTTTAAAAAATACAAACTGGTATGGGTTGAACTGAAAAGCAGTCTTTCCATTATTGGCTACTAATGTCTGATGGACTTGCAACATATTTTACATACAGTAGAAGCTCTCATGAAATATTTATGCCCTAGCCTTCATGAACGATAGTCAAAAGTCCAGCTGTGCTTTGAATATCAGGGACAACATTGTTTGACTAAACAGAATCACAGAATCAATCATAGAATCAAAGAGTGGGTTGAGTTGGAAGCGACCTTTAAAGTTCCAATCACTGCCATGGCCAGGGACACTTTCCACTAGACCTGGGTGCTCAAAGCCCTATCCAATGCTTCCAGGGCCTTGAACACCTCCAGGGATGGGGCATCCACAGCTTCTCTGGGCAAAATAAGAGGATAAGAAGATTATTGTATAAATTTGGAACTCAGCCCTTGGAATCCGAGGAGGAAATGATCTATGTTAGTTAATAGTATGGGCTACTGATCTGATGTGTACTAGAGAGATATATGAGAGATACATACTAGAGAGACTAGTATGATCTTATGTATTAAGCAAAATACTTATGGTAGCAATGATGAAATGTTAATGCCATACTGTCAGATACTGCTAAAACTTTGTGGGGAACACCACAAGTAGTGCTTGTATTCATTGAAGGAATAGGTACAAAGAGCACTTACAAGACTAAGAAATACTCAACTGTGTCTGAAAAATAAACAAAACAAAAAGAATATGTCCTGTAAAATAACACATTAAGTGAAATGGTCTTTAGCCACTAAGGAAGGGTGTTTCCAAAACGAACAGGGTGAGTAAAAGATTGTATTTGAAATTAAGGCCTGTCAAGTGTAGTAAAATGGTAGATAGTAGAGCATACTTCTCTATAATACTGAGGGACTTGACTAGAATTTCTTTTCAGTCTTCTACATCACACATTCTACACAGAGGGTATAATTAATTCATTCTATCTCTATCACAAACTGTTAGTAACTAAATAAATTCAGAAATCACAAATACACCTATTAACTAATAGCCTTATGACTTTTTGAATGATTGTATTTATTATTTTAGCTATGTGTTTTAAAATGGAAAATGCTTGTATTTTATCATTAATGTATAAATGCATAAAAATGCATTTTGAATATTACAGTTATATTTTGGGGTTAAGCTTAAAGAGAAAATAAGATTATTACATAAACAAATTGCGCCCTTATGCACCGAAGTTTGAGTTAATTCTAATCTGAAACCTTTTGTCATGTTTCTAAGCATGGGTTTCAAGAGAATCAGACTGACAGATATAATTTAACATTGTGACAAAGATTATCTCTCAAAAATGTAGCCAGTTGCTATCCTCAGAACTGACCATACCAATTCTGCTTGTAATCCTGCCCTTTTATGATCTTCTATGGAGGAATAAAGATAAAAGTGGGACAGTCAGTCATTTGAGCATTCTGATGAGGGAAAAGGTTTGGGTTATTTTTGTGTTTCATTTTTGTTGTTGTTGTTTTAACAAGAAATTCATACCTTTATATTAGCTCTTATCTTAGAGATTGACAAGGATTGCTTGTTTTGTTCAGAAAAAGGAGACAACTAAGGTTGTTGAATTAACCTGTTACTATGTGGTAAGCCCTAAATTCTTGATCTAAGGTGTGATGATGTAAATCCTTAAATTTCTGTTCATTCCACTGATTAGTCTAATAATAAAATTATTGGCTCTTCTAGATAGTGAGATGCCTTTTATTTTCTTAAAGTTTCTGTATTCTGACTTGAAAAACAGGATTTTTGCAATTTATCTTCTAAGAATTTTAAAATTTCCAAGGTTTGCATCATTTCAGTTACTTGTGATTGAAAAAAAAAAAAAAAAAAAGAAAAAGAAAAAACAAAAACAAAAACCCCACACAATTCTTGAGACTTTTTAAACAAATATACAGCTTTCACACAACAGATAAAATTCATTTAAAAAATCACTTCATATTCCAAATTAAAGAAATAAACAATGTGTATTAGAACAAAAGATATGCCTATCACTAGGTCTGTTCGAGAATAACCACCGCAGATGCCATCCCAGGCAAAAAAAAAAAAAAAAAAAAAATAGTTAATAATACTAGATATACTATAATAATACTTTCATTTTCCAAGATAAGTGGTTAAATTCTGGGAAGTCTGAACTAATATATTATTCCTGGTGTATTGAATTATTACTTCTGTTTTGAATCTGTTTCTTCTTCATCTCATGTTGATATATACATATACATGTATATACATATACATGTCTTCATCATGTATAGTGTTCTTCATCATATTCTTTAATTATTCTACTGTATTTCTGTATTTCTATTTTATTATTATTATTTCTGAGTCTTCCATGTTGCTAACGTCCTCTACATCTTTTTTAAAATGATAGTTTAAAAATACTACCATATAATAATGATGTCCTCTGACTGGAATAATTTTTATAAAATATGATATTCCTTTTTCTTACCAAAGTAGAAACATTCAGTGAAAAAAGGAAGATTTGTCTTTCAAGAGGAAGATTTATAATATTTTTGGTTATCTGCTAATGTTAAATGAAACATACACATGCCAAAATTTAAGGACCAAATTTGGCTTTTGGATTTGACTTCAGTACAGCCAGGATTTCATCTGAGCCTTCTATTCTAAGATTTATTTATTTATTTATTTATTTGGTAAAATTATGGAGATTGACTATTTTACTGCAGATAATAAGTATTTCACTCTTGTCATTCCAAGAGGAAAAAAAATCTAGAAGTTATAACTTAGACTACAACAAAGTTAACAGAAAATAAACAAATGGTTATCGAATACAAGGAATTTGTTTTAATTCTCTACCCTCAGAATTACATTGATATTAGGAATATTAATTGATGAATGCACAAATAGATGGAAAATATTATCATTTAAATTGTTGAAAGCATTGTGAATAAAGACATATGCAGGGATCTGTTTTGCATTTCAGGAGTAGTGTCATAATAGAAGATCTATTACAGAATGGAATATCTATATACATATGGTGTTTTCCATGAGAAATACCTTAGGAAAAGTAATCGGTTATAATTTTTTTGTTTCAGAGGTATTAACACATTAGACTGTATCTTGGTCACCCAGAAAACACTGTACTTTCTTTGCCATCTTTGCTAAGCAGCTTAAAGAAAATACTTTTCTTCCTTCTTATCAGAGCTGGCCACCACCTTAATACAGGATGCTCTGGGTTTTGATAGATATCCCCTAGTGAATATAGCTAGGCTGATGTGACACATCTATCTCCAGCTCTCCTGCCTTTTCCCTAGCAAAGTTTACTGCCCCTGTGGAAGAGGTGATGAAAAGAAAACATGTTCATGCACTTTCAGTTTACATTTTGATTCATTAATTTAGTCTGCTAATGAAAAGATAGGTTTTGTATCTTTTTGCCAGACTAGAATATGCAGTTCTCTCTTACAAGAGAGAACTCTACAAGAGAGAACTTTCTGCCATGGCAGGATATGCATATCTGGGCAGGAACATGTTAAACTGCCCATACAAGAGGACATTTGGAAAAGCTCTTTGATTTTGCTTGTGTACTTTCCTATACATTTGCATAGGTTTTAAATGTGACAGGTTGTGATGGTACCTTTCCCCTTAAAACAGAACTTCATAGTCCAAGTAATATGTCAGGCCTAATCCTCAACCTTCTTAACTCATTTTACCTTCATAAGCTATTTTCTGCTTTAGTCTATTTATTTATTAGCTTTTAAATTTCAGAAGTGCCAAAAATGACATCATAATGAAAAAGCCACTGCATGAAATCATGAGAAATTACTAAATTTTTGCATTCACTTCCAAGTATATGGAATCTGCACACTTATTTTATAGGATTCCACAGTTCATTTAACATGATGATGCATGTCATTGATAGACCTCTAATTTCCCACAAGCCTCTAAGAAAATGCTAACTCAGCAGCATACACTTTTTTTGCTTATAATATGCCTTTCAAATTCTGGCTATAAGACTAAAGTATTCTGAGCAGCAAATGTAATTGTATTTATTTTATGTAAAGTGTTTTGTTACATTTGCTGGTCTTTGTGGATTTTTCTAACACTATGGAAACATGGTGAGACGATCTTCATGTTGATCTGGGTGCTGAGATTAGGAAGTAATTTTTCTAAATTTCTTCTATCAACATAGATTTCATTATCAGAGAAATCCTTCTGCTGTCAGATGTAACAGCTTTTTGCTATGTCATCAATGGGAGGATACATAGATATATAGTCTTTTTTTTTAATTATTTATTTATTCATTTATTAGTCAGTGTTGATTTTTAAGCAAAATGCTTGCAGTCAAAGCTAGAAAAAAATATTTAATGTTACGATATTTGGGATTTGGGTCACCATTTGAATGTTGAAAAGATAAAGTAGGTCATATCCAAGTAAGACATTTACAATACAATTTAATGAATTATGTTGACTGTAATTAACTACTTGTAAAAGTCTTTACTATAAACCCCCTAAATAAGAATAAAATTAGGATAGCTTTTGTTATCAAGCTAATTTTAAAAGTTTAATATTAAACTATCTATGCAATATTATGCTTAGAATGGATCAGCTATTATGCTGTGATATAGTGATCAATTATCAGCTAGTAATGGATCGCTTTGTGCTAATGTAAGCTTAGAATAAGTGAAAGTTGAAAGTTTGCCATGACTCTCAGTTAATACTCCTGACAGATGAAAGAAGCATTCTCTCATTCAGAATACACACACATGCACACACATAGAGTTTTAATAGTGATAATCTATTCGTGTAGTGTTTGACTCACTGAAATGAACGGTTATGTCTGTCTTTCATGCATTTAAAAGTAGCATTGCCTAAAACATACAGAATATACCTTTAATGTAGAGCTCCAGTCACAATAAGAACGTAAATTTTAAATTATCATAGAATCATAGAATCATTAAGATTGGAAAAGACCTCCAAGATCATCTGGTCCAACTGTCCCTCTGCCACCAATATTACCCACTAAACCATGTCCCTAAGTACCACATCCAAACTTTCCTTAAACACTCCTGGGGATGGTGACTCCACCACCTCCCTGGGCAACCCATCCCAATGCCTGACTGCTCTTTCTGAGAAGAAATGCCTCTTAATTTACAACCTAAACCTCCCCTGGTGCAATTTGAGGATGTTCCCTCTAATAACTGGCTATCTGTGAGAAAAGGCCAACCCCCAGCTCCTCACCACTTCCTTTCAGGTAGTTGTAGAGAGCATTAAGGTCTCCCCTGAGCCTCCTCTTCTCCAGACTAAACAACCCCACTTCCCTCAGTCACTTCTCATAGGACCTGTGCTCCAGGCCATTCACTGGCTTTGTAGACCTTCTCTGCACAGGTTACAGGGCTTCAATATCTTTCTTGCAGTGAGGGGACCAAAACTGAACATGAGATGCAGCCTCATCTGAGCAGGGTACATGGGAAAGATCACCTCCCTGGTCCTGCTGGCTACACTATTCCTGATACAATCCAAGATGCTGTTGGCCTTCTTGGCCACCTGGGCACACTGACGGCTCACGTTCAGGTGAACATCAATCAGCATCCCCAGATCCTTTTCCTCTGCACAGTTTTCAAGCCACTATGCCCCAAGCCCATAGCGCTGCATGGGGTTGTTTTTACCAAATTGTAGAACCTGTCACTTAGCCATGTTGAACTTCATCCCATTGGCCTCTGTCCATCAACCAAACCCATCCAAGTCCCTCTGCAGGACCTTCGTAGCCTCTGACAGATTGACACTTTCCCTCAACTTGGTGTCGTCTGAAAACTTACTGAGGATGCACTCAATTCCCTTGTCTAAATCATCAATAAAGATATTAAAGAGAATGGGCCCCAACACCAACCCCTGGGGAACACCACTCATGACCAGTCTCCAGATGGATTTTACTCCATTCACCACCACTCTCTGGGCCCCACCATGCAGCCCATTTTTAACACAGCAAAGAGTGTACCTGTGCAAGCCATGGGCTGCCAGCTTCTCCAGGAGAATACTGTGCGAGGCCTTGCTGAAATCTAGGTACATGTAAAAGGCCTTTCCCTCATCCAGCAGGCGAGTCACCTGGTCATAGAAGGAGATGAGGTTTGTCAGGCAGGACTTGCCTTTCATGACTGGGCCTCACCCCCTGGTTGTCCTGGACATATGCATGAGATAGAGCAACAAAACATTTTAAATTATTTGAAAGACTTTAAGAAAAGATTATTACCACATCATGCTTTTTATGATTTATAGACTATCCTTATACAGAAAAATTCAAAACATTAAAACGTCTGCAGCAATGTGAGAGCTTATTTTGCTGTTCTTTACAACTGAGATTAATGTTCAAGGGTCAAGAGGCAACTGATTTCCTGATGTTGGCTTGGTAAATATTCAGCCTTGAATTCAGTATTTGGATGTTCCTCTGTGTGCTTAAGCATCAATTATCCTTCTTAAGGGATAGATTTTTTTATTATTATTATTTAATTATTTTAAAAGCAGATTTTTCAAACAAATTAAATAACAATAATGACAACAACATTTAAAACTACAACTTCCTTCTGTGTCTAGCAGTAGCATAAGGTTCACACTGGTAAAATCAATACATGGAGATAGCATCCAAATTAGGAAAATACATATCATAAAATATCACCGTCAGTTATGGTTAGTAAATCATGGCCTTGGGTGGAACAGATGACTTAGCAGTTCATTAGGAAAGACAGGAGTCAGAAAGTGAGAAGCTCTAATAACTGAAATATTTGACATTCTGGACCACCAGTCTTAGTACATGTATATCAAAGGGAAGAGAAGAAAATCAGAATTTACTGAACATAATTCTTATCCATCAACCTTGTAAAATTTACTACTACAAAAGAATCATTTTGAACAAAGCTAGCTCTTGAAGAATGTGATGATTACTATCACTTAAGAGCCCTGAAGATGACAAATAGTGTAAGAAGTCAGAATAATAAGATAATTTAATTCTGGGACAGCAAGTGGAGGGAAAGACAAGACACAAAGCTTGGTGGAGAAGTACAAATGAACAAGTCTCTTTGGCTGAGTAGCAACCTAGCTGTTTCCATGTTTTCAGTATTAATTGTCATCTAGGAGATTTGAGGAGAATCATGAAAAAAAAAGATGCAGAGTAGACATCTGTCCATGCGGTATTCCACTTAAGTGTGAGTGACAAATAAGGCAACAAGCTTTAGTGTCTGATTGTTAAAATTTCAAGCAACAAATTATATAGTGGATCAGGAACAGATGTATTTTCAGTACTGAAATACAAAATGATAAAGTTATTTGTTTTCTGTGCTAAACTAGAGGGAGACATAAAGGAAAAAAAAAAAAAAAAAAAAAAAGGAACTTCTGGAACTTATATCTTGAAAATAAGAGGGATATTTAATTGTAATAGTAATACCTAGTCCTTAAAATAAAAATTAAAAAAAAAAAAAAAATATAATAATATCTAGTCCTTTCCAGAAAATAAGAAAATAACCTTGAGGTACTTTTTGAGACAATTACTACATGCAAAGCAGGTGGTTTTCTCGAGTTTGCTTTAATGATATTCAAGACTGTTTCTTTAACTATTCATTTAAGAATTAGCATTCCATATAAGTAAGTGAAGTTGTTCCTTTAAAGAAGATATTATCTTGCAGTTTTAGTCACTGAATTTAATCACCTTTTGTAACCTTAAAAAAC
This sequence comes from Anas platyrhynchos, assembly GCF_047663525.1. Taxonomy (NCBI): domain Eukaryota; kingdom Metazoa; phylum Chordata; class Aves; order Anseriformes; family Anatidae; genus Anas; species Anas platyrhynchos. The sequence continues at coordinate 194,064,893 of NC_092587.1, read as the reverse complement.
AGATTACTGAAATAGGCTCCGTCTAAAAGTGTTTTAAATTAGTACACAAACAGCAACTGACATAGGTTTAGATATTCTACTCATTATTAAGCATTCTAGCTGGTAACATGAAATAGAAAACCAAATGAAGAACTTGATATATTTATGTGGAACTTTAAGATAAATACTGTAAACAACATTACTGTTTGGGCTGGGCTTCTCTGATACATTGCACATTTTTATACTGGAGTCTATAAAGCTGTAATGTAATCAGTACAAATCAGTCAGATTTTAAAAGTGAACCTGAAGGGAATTACGAAATTTAGGATTTTTTTTTTTTTTTTTTTTTGACGGGGGAGTGGGTTGTGAGGATAGATAATTCCTTTAAATTTGAATAGATAATCTCTTGTTTAGATCTTGGGTTTTATTAAGAATAGCTAGTCTTTTATTAGCTGTGTACTGCAAGCTTTGTATTAATTAGAGAATTAATAAAAATGGAAGGACCAAGAAAATTACCAAACAATGTGGAAAAGCTATTTTAATAGAAAGACTCTTCCTTTGATATCATTTTAGGTTTCTCTCATCCTTTGAAAGAAAAGTACTAACTCCAGCTGTGTGCTTTCCTCAGGCTGACCATAGGAACTTCAGTGGAAAAAAAATATTTTTTTTATTAATACTAGTTCTAGTTCTTTGATAATTGCATCAAGGGCAAGATATTTGATTTTTCTGAAGTAGGTTAATTAGATTTTTTTTTTTTCAATTATGTATGTTGATACCATTTAAACATCTTTTACTACCATTCAGATCTGTGATGAAACAATTTTATTTCTCAAAATTGGACAGGTGTCTCTCTTAGTAGTAATATTTTCCAAAACAGAAGAAATACACTGAATCAATGCCCTCATCTTTGTGCCTTCACTGTGATGGTGGACCTCCCTGTTTATCTTTAGAGCCTGGATGAGGTAGATGAAACTCCAACAGTGATAAGCAGTCCTTTCTTTTCTTCAGTGCTGGAGAATGGCATTCCCAGTACTTACCAAACCAGTGTGACTGAAATCTAAAGGAAAATTAAACACCTCAATATTCTAGGAAGACACATAAACTGAAAACTAGTTAGTGATACTGAGAAGAGATGCAAGAAATTGAGGTTATCCAGAAACTACTTGTTTTAACATTACTAACAGTGTTAGTAAACAACTGACTTAGTAACAAGCATTGTCTCCTGAGAACTTTCATTCCTCATTGCCATTCACTGTGATTCTCATTGACTGCTTATGGTCATGGGGTTGAGGGGGACTGTCCTAAAATTCTCAGTTTTCATAAATATAAACCATGAAGATTAATCATAAATCATAAATCCAATCATTATCTTAGAAGAAATTGCTGATGAAATTGTGTCAGAGATAATATTGGCTTCAGAATGCAAGAGGACATTCAGGTGAACCTTCTTAACAAAGCATCCACAAATAGATTTGTCAATGTGTTGATGGCAACAAGTACAAATAGATGCCTAGCTAAGTGAAAGTAGGTATCTGTTCCATAAGGTATAATTCCAACACATGTAAACAAACAAACATTTCAGTAGTAATGAGGAGTATGGTATACAAATTAGTACCATTTGGAGATAACTTGAAAAATAAGGAGCAAAGCGTGTACATACGTTTGATGTGTTTGGATGTCAGTTGACTATAAGAAGAATGTAGCAGAGATGAAGAACCCTCTTACACAACGCTGTGGAAGACTTTAGGAAAATAAATGGTACCCTGAGGCAAGAATTAGGGCAAAAGAAGTGGGAAAGACTGAAAGTAGAGGAAAAAATGGAGAAAGAAAGGGGAATGGGAGATTACAGAGAAGGTTGGAGAAAAATTGGCAAACTGAGATAAACAAAATATTGATGCATGAGAGGAACAGCTGTAAACTATAGCAACAGATTTGCTTGTCTCACTGAGTTATGGCACTGTGTAGTTGTCCTGCTTCTGCTCTCCATTCCTTCACCAGGATGTTTCATGTACTTACAGAAGGAGTCATGAGGCTGTTTTTGGCTCCTTGCAGAGCGCTCTTTCCTGCATCACTGTGTGACAGCAGTTGGCTGTCGCTATAACATACAGTGTCCTTGGTTCCACAGTTTCACTTTACCATGAAAAAGATGTCTTGGAAGGTTTTCCAGAATGAAGGACAAGGGAGTATTGTATTTTTTGAGTAATATATGGTATCTTATAAAACATATATATATATTTGTATCCCATATATATTATATGTATATTATATATATTGTAGCATTCTATAAGGACCAGTTTCCAAAGAGAAGAAACCTATCACCTTTCTAAGCTAGCAAAAGCTCATTAAAGAGCTGAGGACAGAAAGAAGCATGTGAGCAACTATAAAATCCTAGAAGGAGTAACAATCCTTTTTATATATTAGACTTGGCTTTCTCTTCAGCTGATTTCTTAGTACAGGCCACACAGTGTTCTGCCTCAAGAAGGGGAAAACATAGTGATTCAATTCAAGGAAGACAGGAGAAAAGGGAAAAATAAGATCAGTGGGTCACAGCATAAATCCTTTGAGAATGATTTAACCTTCAGTCATTCTCATGAGGCTGAGGCAGGTAGGAAAAGCAAGGCTTGAGGGCAAAAAATCAAAGCAGTGAATGAGGCTGGGTACTGAATCAGTACAAACACTGTTTTTAAAAGAAAAGGAACGATCCAAAACTTTTCTCACATCTAAAACTTAATTTTCTTGGATAACATGAAACCTTTTCTAGCTCCAAGTCATTTGTTAGAGTTTACAATATGGACTAAAACCAAAATTGCATTTCCTTAAAAAAAAAAAAATCAAAGAAGCAAACATAATTTTCCAGTATAGAAACATATTCCAACATTCATTATCTAAAGCACAAAAACATTGTTAGTTGGAGTAAATTTCAATACAGACAAGTTTCAGTTTGTACAAAGTGCTAAAACAAAGTCTCATTAAATTTTCACAGACAAAAAACAAACAAAGAAACAAAACAAAACAAAACAAAACGATAACAAAAAAAACGTAGCTACCTATTGTTTTATTTCCAAAAGAAAAATGCTTAAAAGGTGTCTTTATATTATTGTTTAGAAGTATTATACCCTTAAAAAAGGAACATTGACACCATTATTTATAGTAATAGAACAATGTGAAACCCATGTCCCAACATATCAAAAATTAGATAGAATGAAGAAAAAGTAATTGATATTTCCTGTAAGGTATTTCTAAACAAAACAAAACAAAACAAAAACAAACAAACAAACAAAAACCTCAGAACTCAGTTTGTATTATTGCTTTTGTGGAAATTATAAAGATAAAATATAAAAATAATCTATATAATATAAAAATATAGAAATTATTGGATTTCTATTGGTAAATTCATAAAACCAAGTTAATCCTTAAAAAGGTCTGTTTTAACTATTTAATCTGGGAGAGGAGGGGAAAAGAAGAATGAGCTTTAGTGTAATAACAGACTGCCTGCTATAATGTCTATGTGGGACTTAGAGGATTTAAACAACAATTTAGGTTCTTAAATAAAGAGCAGGTCAGAAAGCCTGTGTGAAATGAAAAGGCATCACATATTGGACTTTGATGGTCTTTTAGCATTTGCTGTTCTGTTTCTGTGGAAAAATCCCACTGAGTCTCTAGGAAATGATTGTCATGACCTAAAAAAATGTAAAAGGCATGGTCGCTATGTATGCAACAAACGTGCTAAAGCTCCTGGCCAGAACACAGTTCAAATCAGCCTCTGAGACCACAGTCTTATCTGATAAAAATACAAATTTGTTGTTTTTGTTGCTGTTTTTAAAGTCTAGCTCTCCCCCTTTCTCCTTAGACAACTATCTTTTACCACAACACAAAGGTGTTTGTTATTATTATGATGATGATCATGATTATTATTGCTAGCATCCTGATATGCTTGCCTTTTACTATCTAAATGCATGGATGATAAAAGGCCCTGAAATGCAGGACTACCATGCCTCAACAGGATGTCTGAAGAAAGCATTTTGAGTAGCATTTGTTCTTTGCTGGATGATAGCTAATACAAATAGACCATAGAATAATTCCATCTTTAAAATATAAGTTGGAAAATTCAAAGTAGTGGAAAAATGACATATCTCCTTCAAATTGGACTGAAATATTCCTTTGTTGTTTGGACGATCTTTAAATATGTTTAAGGGTAACCTCTTTGCCTTCTTAAATGCCTTCCTAAAAGAATATCTAGATTCAGGGCTCTTAAAGATTATGTTGAAACCCATTTTACTCAAATCTTCCTGAAACTGTTTTCCTTCAGGTACTCATGAATATAAACATAAGGAGATAAATTGCATGATTTTCTTCTACTAAATGCAGAAAGTTGTATTATTATTTTTTTATTATTATTATTATTTTTAAGAAAAAAAGGGATGAAGTCAGATGACATTCTGAAATTTCATTTTTATTATATTTAGTTTGCATATTATACTCTGTCAACAACAATAATAAGCAGTCAGTTTATTAACTCAAGACTTTTATCTACAGCTTTTAAATTATTTGTTATTTAATATATTCCTCATTAGTTGTCATTTACTTATTCTATAGGTATTTATTTATTTTTGCCTCTTTTCCTCCAAGAGGCTGATAATGCCTTGGAGTAGAATGATAATCAGGCTGTATCACTTTGTTGTTCCCTGAAGTAAGGGTACATGGAAATTATAAATAATGCAGTGACTGCAGCACTATGGTATGAAACAATATGAATGCCAACAAAGACATGGTTAAAGTAAGGACTGAGTATGGCAGTATTATGAAGGTGTCACTAGGCAGACTTCCCAGGAGAGACAGGGAAGAAGAATAAACTGTATTCATAATTCTTGCCATGGAAGAAAATGAATATGGGTCAAGAAGCATTGTGGCAAGAGCGGAAAGAAGAAATACTTACTATTATTATTGTTGTTATTGTTGTTATTATTATTATTGTGTAAAAGCTTAATATTTCATCATGTCTCAGTTCAGAAAACATCTATTTTCCCAATAAACAGCATCACACTTTCAAAAGAAAATGGAAGAAATGTTAAGTGACATAGTTAGAGATGGATTTAGGCACAACCAGTGGAAGAACTTACAGTTAATTGACAGATCCAATATAATTGAATTAGATGATAACCTCAAAAGATTAGATGTATAAAGCTTGCAATAAGTTGACCTCAGGAACTTACAATATATAGACCTCAAGCACAGACTGAGAGATATCATTACTTTGTTGTTAGTTACAGAGTTCCAGTGTCCTCAGTTCAGAAATGAACTTTGCAAATACAGGAGATGCAGGAGTGAAGCTGACCTTATTCTTGTCTGGAGGAAATTCTCTAATATTATATAGCTGTAAAGATTTTGGTCATTTGAAGTGTAAACACGAGAGCTCTGAATAAAGAATAACAGAGATATTAAAAGAATAATAAGAATGTGAATGTTTTTTCTTGAAGGTTTTTCATACCTAATAAGAACAGAAATTGAGAAAAAATAAATAAATAAATAAATAAATAAATATTTCCAGATTGACTGTATAAGCCATTTATAACATGCAGGAGTGCTAACAATGTTGACTAGTGCATGCTTGAAGTGTCAAGGAAAAGTTATTAGAGGACATTACAGCTCTGTAGTGTTTTTGGTCTGTTTTCTGTTTCAGCAGCTATGCTTCAAGTAAATGTACATACTGGCAAGAAAAGTCAAGTCTGAGTTCTGTCTGAAAATCAGGTCCTGACAAATTAGTGCTAGTTGCTGAATTTTTTGTAGATTTGCAGACAAAGCAGGGGGTATGACAAAGTGACGCGCTGGGTGGACGAGGGAAAGGCTGTGGATGTGGTCTACCTTGACTTCAGCAAGGCTTTTGACACCGTCTCCCACAGCATTCTCCTCAAGAAACTGGCTGCTCTTGGCTTGGACTGGCGCACGCTTCGTTGGGTTAGAAACTGGCTGGATAGCCGGGCCCAAAGAGTTGTGGTAAATGGAGTCAAGTCCAGTTGGAGGCCAGTCACTAGTGGCGTCCCCCAGGGCTCGGTGCTGGGGGCGGTCCTCTTCAACATCTTCATCAATGATCTGGACGAGGACATTGAGTGCACCCTCAGTAAGTTTGCAGATGACACCAAGTTAGGTGCGTGTGTCGATCTGCTCAAGGGTAGGAAGGCTTTGCAGGAGGATCTGGATAGGCTGCACCGATGGGCTGAGGTCAACTGCATGAAGTTCAACAAGGCCAAGTGCCGGGTCCTGCACCTGGGGCGCAATAACCCCAAGCAGAGCTACAGGCTGGGAGATGAGTGGTTGGAGAGCTGCCAGGCAGAGAAGGACCTGGGAGTGATGGTGGACAGTCGGCTGAATATGAGCCAGCAGTGTGCTCAGGTGGCCAAGAAGGCCAACGGCATCCTGGCTTGTATCAGAAACAGCGTGACCAGCAGGGCTAGGGAGGTGATCGTCCCCCTGTACTCGGCTCTGGTGAGGCCGCACCTCGAGTACTGTGTTCAGTTTTGGGCCCCTCGCTACAAGAAGGACATCGAGGTGCTTGAGCGAGTCCAAAGAAGGGCGACGAAGCTGGTGAGGGGCCTGGAGAACAAGTCCTATGAGGAGCGGCTGAAGGAGCTGGGCTTGTTCAGCCTGGAGAAGAGGAGGCTCAGGGGCGACCTTATCACTCTCTACAGATACCTTAAAGGAGGCTGTAGAGAGGTGGGGGTTGGCCTGTTCTCCCACGTGCCTGGTGACAGGATGAGGGGGAATGGGCTTAAGTTGCACCAGGGGAGTTTTAGGTTAGATGTTAGGAAGAACTTCTTTACCGAAAGGGTTCTTAGGCATTGGAACGGGCTGCCCAGGGAAGTGGTTGAGTCACCATCCCTGGAGGTCTTTAAAAGACGTTTAGATGTAGAGCTTAGGGATATGGTTTAGTGGAGGACTTGTTCATGTTAGGTCAGAGGTTGGACTCGATGATCTTGAGGTCTCTTCCAACCTAGAAATTCTGTGATTCTGTGATTCTGTGATTCATACCAGTATATTTCATTGACTTTTGAAATTCACCTATTGTAGTGAACTAAATGTTCATCTCTCTCCTTAGGTTAAATTTAGTTAATTGTTGTCTTAAATGCATTACCTGTAGTAAGAGACAGATCACTTCAGAGAGACTGATAAATAATTTATTTTCTCTTCCACCTAGCTACTGTATTGTAAGAATTTTCAATCTTTGTGTATACATTCTTATTGTAAAGTACATCACTGCAACATGTAAAGGCTAATCACGGAATAGTTGAGGTTGGAAGGGACCTTGGAGGTGGATCAAGTCCGAAAGAAATTAGAATACAGTTCTTTAGGCACACCCTTTGGTAAATTCTTGCATGGTTCACATTCCCACAATTTACATACTGTTAATTACTTTCAGATTATCAGTTGTATGTGCTGTAAGTATGTAACATGTATGCACTTTTCTTTTTTCCTCATAAGTGAGGAAGCAAGATGTTTGCCTTCTCTTAGAACTTTACAGTGAGATCTGGTTTCTGTAACACTGCATGTAGTATACTGGAGGAGCTGCAAAAACTTGATTTACAATTAAAAAAATCTGACGGCTTGGTAAATAAAATTTAATAATGAGTAGGATGAACAATACTGTAGATCTTTTTTGTTTCATTGATTTTGTTTTGGTATTGATTCTCCTCTTCCTAGCCTCTGTCTGCACAAATAAACATTTCTCTGTGACATTTGTTTATTTGGATAGCATAATATGGTGTGCAATACCAAATAAAATAAAATAAAATAAAATAAAATAAAATAAAATAAAATAAAATAAAATAAAATGGTCAGGAAAGTGACAAGCTTTAACATCTGTGTATGAAGGCAGTTATATGACACTCTGTATCTGAGGAGGAACTTCATGATCATTTTATGTTATATATGTCCATTGAATACACCAGAAGAGAAAATTATGAACACTTTTCATATTTATACATTTGTGTTTAGGATCTGGAATTAGTTTTATAAAATTACTCCAGAATTTTGAACTCATATATCTTTAATGACATAGCAGTATATGAAAAGTTTCAATTCTAAACCAATACAATAAAATTAGACCTATAAAATAAATTCAGTGACAATGCCAATACAGTAAAACTTCAGAGCTGTGAGGTCACTTGTTGCTTTTCTATGTAATAATAATCTCCCATAAGCAAGCTACACTGTTTTACTTTACTAGTGAAACATAAATATGTAATATTCTGATACTCTGATATTAACTTGGAGGTGTCGTCTCTACACACATAGTAATACATATACATTTGTTTACATGAACAGAAATTCATGAATTAATGGTAGCCTAGAAGCCATACATTCATGCTGCACAAAGTGCTGGGCATGCATAGACTAAATTCCTATTCATCATCACCTGAGTGCATACTTCTTCATGTAGAAGGAACAATGCTTTTTTTGTACACTCTTATTTGCCAGGTCTTTACCCAAAAGTCAATGACTTAGTTTCTGCTTCTTGCACAAATTTCAAGGACAGTTCATAGTTCATGAAGGCTTTTAGTTTAGCATAGTAATAACATTTCAGATGTGTGAGGTTTAATAATAATCACTTTTTCAATTTCATTGAGAAAAAGTGATTTCACAGCAAACATGTCTTTATTATTCACTGCTATAATCTTATTTTCTTTTATTCTAAAAATATTTATATTTGTATTTGTATTTAACAGAAAGGATTTTTTTTTTCTTTCCTATTTTCTTTCAGGTAATTGAAAATGTTAATCTTTTTTAAAACTATTATTATTATTTATTATTATTATTATTATTCAATGCTCTTATTACTAATATTTTTGAAGGGGATTGTTCTGTATTAGTAATTAAATGTTTTGATGAGGTTGCCTATGAACTAGTCTTTTAGGAAAGGAAATCACATTTCAGGAACATGCTTGGGAAAAAAGCAGAGGGAAGCTGCATAAAAGCTTGGTTTAAGATTTCTCTGTTATAATTCCTTAGATTACAGAAAGTTCTTTCATACCCCTGTTGGATTCATCTGTTCATTCATCACTAAAATACACATTGGATTCCTTCCAGAAACCATTTTTGATTAGGAGGAAAATTTTCGAAACACTTACCTTCCTGGAAGATCTAAATATATTTAAGGGTCAAAGTCACATTTAGAACAGCAGTGATGTGCATACATTCATGTATTCATAGATTTAACACTGAAAATTTTTATTTCATCTTGTAAAATAAAAGCTGAAGTTGGCAGGAGACATGTGAAAAAGAAACATTTCTTTCATCTTTAGAGATGAAAGCAATAACAACATAGTATTAACTTGTCTAAGGTTTTGTTAATTATTTTCTGTTCTTGGAAATGTTTCAATGATTTACTCTTTCACTTTACTTGTAACAAGGACTTGATATAGATGACATTATCTCGTTTTCCATGGCAGTTAATTCCAGGAGGTCAGTAACCACAGCTGACTCATTGGAGGAGGCAGTAAAAATAGATTAATGGAAAGAAATTGGATTTCTTTCTTTTTTTTTTTTTTTTTTTTTTCTGCATTTCTTTTGCACCAGATTGTAAAGTGCAACTGAAGATTAAGTTTTTCTAGCTCTAAACATAGTCATTTGCATAAAACATTTGGTCACAGTGTTGTATGCTTTTAACTGTTTACCATTTTTGCTGAATCAAAAGAAGAAATTGCTTCAATATAAGCTAACACTCTTCATATCTCAAGTGGTAGAATCTAATACCATGATGTTACTCGTAGAAACACTAGATTTCAGAAGTGGCTCATAGTTTTATGCTCAAAACAGAAGTTTGTGGGTATGCAGATCTTTCAGTGAGCAGTTTTACAAGGTTTTATTGTTCAAAATAGTCTTGCTTTTGCTCAATTATGAGTAAAAAAAAAAATCATTATATATAGAGAGATTTAATGTAACTAACCATGCTGAATTCAAGCATTTGTAGATCTGCAAGGCATACAAAATCCAAGTACTCAAGATTCTGTAGAAAGAAAAAAATCAAACACTTCACAGGTTTCTGATGTGGAAGTCTAACATTTAAATGGACTCCTCAGGCAACTTTTATTGTTATCACTATATAGTCGCTCTTGAACAGGATAATCTAATTTTTCTGACCACAGCTTTCCATCTAACATGCAGTCACCCAACTACATGATTCACGGAGCAATTCCAAATGTTAAGTATTCATTCCTACGAGGTTCTGATGCCAGCTGTATGTCTGGTTCCTTAAGGGCATTATGAAAGTTCCCACCTAACATAAATACAGTAATTCACCAATTTTGTTATTTATTTATTTATTTATTTATTTATTTATTTATTTATTTAACATTTCTAGCTTAAAAGCACCAACTTGCTTAGAGTCTGTGTGTGTGTACAGTTTTGATTGTAAAATGTTGGGTTTAGTGACTTCTGTGGGTAGCAAGTATAAGTTCATGTTTGAATCCTTGTGCTTCCTGAGCTCCTTGTTCATCCATGCAGGCCACCTGGATTTTTTGCCTGAGTTCTTAGTTGGGATGCATTGCTCCTGAGCTTCGAAGAGGGGACCCTCGAATTATCCCATAGGGCAGTTTCTAATGGAAAAAATAAGCAGTGTGTTGAAAAACAGTAGTTTACTTTTTTTTCCAACCATAAAACTTTAAAGGATTTAAATAATTCTATATCATTGTATTTCCATTACTCTGCAGAGCTGTTTTTTCTGCTATCAGAATCACTCTATAAATGTCTTCTGAGAAATACAAATGAAATGCTGCTGTGTAACAGAATGCATCTTCCACCTGAAAACCTGACACATCATCCTTTTAAGAAAACAAAAAAAAAAAGAACAAAAGGGTGAAGATTATATTGCATTTCAGCCTTTCCCAAAAGCATGCAAAGTGCTTCAGAACATTTCTAAGGTGTTCATGGAGCAGAATGCTTGTAAAATTTCAGCCAATGACAGACTTTCTTCAAACATATTTCTGTCTATCTTAAAAATAGATAGATAGGTAGATTAGATAGATAGATAATATCAATGTAAACTCATATTTAGGAACTTATAAGTTCCTAAAAGTTGATAGCTAACATATTTTTTGTTATTAAAACACTCTGAAAGTAAGTTATATAGAAAGTTATTATCATGATTTCAAATAATGCTAGTGACAATTCCCTGAACGGACAAACATCATTGCTGGGACTACACCTGTTACATTGAATATCCAGCACTGACATTTAGGGACACAGCTGCTCTGCACCTAGCTGCCCCTAAAAGATCTTTACTGGACTCAGAGGTTGACTCCACAATTCCTATTTTTCTGTGTGGTACAATACAACAGGATATCAAATTCTCTATTTGGGTGATAAGTAACACACAGAGACCTCACCTTGTAGCTGTTTGAGTCCGTGGTCTGAAATTAGGGCCCATCCTTGTATTTGCATACATCTTTATACACACTGTATCCTGTGCTCTCTTATCAAGTATTTTATCATGCATTTCAAACTAGTTAATCACATTATTCTTTCACTAGATACTCATGCAAGTTATGAACATGGGTAGCCTTCCATTTAGTATGTTATAGCATTTTCGATAACATGTTTGGACTGTCATAAGTTTCGTTGATTTAAAAGCTGGCTGGATAGCCGGGCCCAAAGAGTTGTGGTTAATGGAGTTAAATCCAATTGGAAGCCGGTCACTAGTGGAGTCCTCCAGGGCTCAGTACTAGGGCCAGTTCTCTTTAATATCTTTATCGATAATCTGGATGAGGGGATTGAGTATGCCCTCAGTAAATTTGCAGACAACACCAAGTGATGTGCATGTGTCAATCTACTCAAGAGTAGGAAGGTTCTGCAGGAGAATCTGGATAGGCTGGACCAATGGGCTGAGGCCAATGGTATGAAGTTTAACAAGGCCAAGTGCCAGGTCCTGCACTTGGGGCACAACAACCCCAAGCAGTGATACAGGCTGGGAGATGAGTGGTTGGAGAGCTGCCTGCCAGAGAAGGACCTGGGAGTATTCGCTGATAGTCACCTGAATATGAACCAGCAGTGGGCTCAGGTGGTCAAGAAGGCCAACAGCATCCTGGCTTGCATAAGAAACAGTGTGGCCAGCTGGTCTAGGTAAGTGATTGTTCCCCTGTACTCAGCTCTGGTGAGTCCAGAGAAGGGCAACGAAGCTGGTGAAGGGTCTGGAGAACAAGTCTTACGAGGAGTGGCTGAGGGAGCTGGGGTTGTTCAGCCTGGAGAAGAGGAGGAAAGGAGAATGATCAGGGGTGAACTTATAGCATTCTGCAGGCAACTTAAAAGAGGCTGTAGAGATGTGGGGATTGGTCTGTTGTCCCACATGCCTGGTGATAGGATGAGGGGGAATGGGCTACAGTTGTGCCAGGAGAGGTTTAGGTTGGGTATTAGGAAGAACTTTACTAAAAGGGTTGTTAAGCATTGGAATAGGCTGCCCAGGGAAGTGGTTGAGTCACCATCCCTGGAGGTCTTTCAAAGACGTTTAGATATAGCGCTTAGTGATATGGTTTAGTGGAGGACTTGTTAGTGTTAGGTCAGAGGCTGGACTAAGTGATCTTGGAGGTCTCTTCCTACCTAGATGATTCTGTGATTATATGTTTGAAAAATTGCTAGTCCACATGCATATAATACAATATCTTCTACAGACATTGGTCAAACTTCTGATATACTGCTAGACATCTTGCTTATTTTTCTGACATAATGTGCTTTTCAGTCACACCCTACAGCTTTCTGTGTTTCCAATTGCTTGCATGGCTACTGTATTTAAATTTCATCTTTCCATGTACGTGAAGCATTGTCTTTGCATATAGTTGAAATAATTTTGAAAGTCATAAAACCTGTGATTCACACATTTCATTTTATTGCTTAAAATGTGTCTGATATCAGCTTAGATGAAATTTTAAATTGACTTAGTTCTTGGGGAACAATATGACTTTTATCCAACATAAAAACAGTAAGGAACACAAAATGTTTTCATTTAGTTAGCTTTATATCAAAAGGCTAACATCATTTTAGCATATATTAAATAAGTATGAAGTACAGTGTTAAGTAAAAAATAAAAATAAATATCTGATTTAGAATTCAAAAATTGTTTTTTTTTTTGTTTTTTTATTTGTTTGTTGTTTTTTTTTTTTTTTTTTTACTCCAGATATTTATCTATCTATTTTTAATTACTAGTTTACAAATAAATTGAGAAGATAATCTTTAGTTTTTCTATTGAACTGATCATTTTATTTGCAAAAGCAAGTTCCAAGATTTTGTTGGCAAGAAGTGTTTATATTAGTAAAAAGAATGAAAGAAATATTTATGAAAGAAATGAAATGAAATGAAATGAAATGAAATGAAATGAAATGAAATGAAAGAAATATTTATTTTCCTTATCATTTAGCTTTCAGCATCAACAAAATAAGTATTTGACACTCTCCAGTTGTGGGGATTTCCACAACTCAGACAACATTGATAATAAAAAGTATGCCCTGTATAAAGCATGCATAGGCCACATATACTGGAGTACTGAACATGTATCGCTGACAAGAAAAAAGAATAAAACAATAAATAAGGAAAGTTTGGTTATTATCACACATAAATCTTCATGCCCATCAGAAACTCCAGCTCATAATCAGTTATGTTACTTCTTCTATGTCATCCTGCCTTTCCAGGAAACATATTAGTCAAAGATAGTTATGTTTTACAATATTTAGAAATGGGACAAAAAAAAAAAAGATGTTGAAATTTTTTAGACAAAAAACACTTTTCATCTTGGCAGTTGACATCCTAACAAGACAGGCAACCCCTCTGCTGTGTCTTATAAATTGTAGGCATTTAGGCATGTCCCTCCCTTCCCTCCCTCCCTCCCTCCCTCCCTCCCTCCCTCCTTCCTTCCTTCCTTCCTTCCTTCCTTCCTTCCTTCCTTCCTTCCTTCCTTCCTTCCTTCCTTTGGACTTGATGATCCTTAAGGGTCCCTTCCAACTCAGGATATTCTATGATTCTATGATTCCTTCCTTCCTTCCTTCCTTCCTTCCTTCCTTCCTTCCTTCCTTCCTTCCTTCCTTCCTTCCTTCCTTCCTTCCTTCCTTCCTTCCTTCCTTCCTTCCTTCCTTCCTTCCTTCCTTCCTTCCCTCCCTCCCTCCCTCCCTCCCTCCTTCCTTTACTAATTTTTCAGGTCGATTTACAAACCTGTACTATCAGTGTGCTGCCTTTCTAGTTGCCACTGGAATCATGTCATCTGTTTAATATTCAAAGAATGTACAGATAATAGTTAAATTATCTTTAAATGAAAATATATATTATTTATCTAAACTGTCTACGTGGCTTTCATTTCTGTCTTAAGTAATGTTTCTCCCATTCTTACAATCATAGATTCATTTAGGTTGGAAAAGACCTCTAAGACCATCTAGTCCAACCTTAAACCCATCACTGTCAAGTTCCACATTAAAACATAATCTAGACATTTTTTGAAGATCTCCAGGGATGGTGACTCAATCACTTCCCCGGGCAACTTGTTCCTGTACTTCTCAACCCTTTCAGTGAAGATTATTTTTAACCTAATATCCAACCTAAACCTCCCCCGGTGAAAACTTAAGGCTGTTTCCTTGTCTTATCACTTGGTGCTTGGGAAAAGAGACCAGTCCCCACCTCCCTATAGCCTTCTTCATGGTAATTATAGAGCACAATAAGGTCTCCCCTAAGTCTCTTCTTTGAAAATATTGTCCATCCCTTAGGGAAAACAACAACAGCAATAACAACAAGAAGCAACAACAAAGCAACCAAAAACCAACCAAACAAAAAACCACCATTTGTTAGAGTATATTCTGCCTTGTACCTCTTTTAATTTATTGAGTGTATGGATTCTCCTTTGTGCAGAATATTGTCTAGTGCATTCGTATTTCCTAGAGCTTCACCATGTACGTTTCTTTCATAAAAAGTAATGTTAAGCCTTTTTACGCATTTTGCTTTGAAAAGGTGGGATCTCTCAATTTTAAAATACCTTGTTTCCAGTCAGAAAATTCTCACATGTGAACTCTGCCATTATAATTTGCATATAGTTATGACAATTTTAAGTGACTGAATCTTGATAGTTCAAAAAAGTTCATTAAAGTGCACTATATGTTTTAAATATTTTTTTTTTGTTATTATCATTATTTCTGAATTACACTCAACCTGCAACCTTGCTTGTTTAGGATAGAATATTCAAATTGATTTTAAAAATGAAAAGACTATCTTCTGTAAAGTGCTGATAATTTTCTTACTTTTTTTTTTTTTTTCTGGAGAGGAAAAGAAATCTTTTCCTGTCTTCTTGCATCTCACTTCAGACAAATGTTAGTACACGAAAAGTTGATTAATCTGTTCTGACTTTCTTCAAGACCTACTTAATTTCTGTAATATTATAAAGATGGCTGTTTAGTTGTCTGCCTTAATAATCAGCATAATGAAGACAATTAAATTCCTCCAGAAAGCCCTGGTATAGCAGCTTATTTTTCTCAGACTGAGAAGTTTATTCATCCAGTTTCCCACCTCATATCTTCTTCATTCACAGGTCATATAACAGTGACAGGGGCCTGTTACGAATTGGTGTTTTTATAACTTTACATGTATTTGTTACTCTTTTCTTTTCTTTTCTTTTCTTTTCTTTTCTTTTCTTTTCTTTTCTTTTCTTTTCTTTTCTTTTCTTTTCTTTTCTTTTCTTTTCTTTTCTTTTCTTTTCTTTTCTTTTCTTTTCTTTCTTCTCTTTTCTTTTACTTTCTTTTTTTTTTTCTTTTTTTATCTTTTTTTAGACCTTTTTAAATAATCTCCATTAAAGTAATATAATCAGATCTCTATTCAATCTTTGATGAACAAATAATAAAAAAATGTGTTTCACATGCATTAACACAGTAACTGCAAGAATATGGAATTTCACTTTCAATTTGGAAAGT
The DNA here is from genome assembly GCF_047663525.1 of Anas platyrhynchos. Lineage (NCBI taxonomy): Eukaryota > Metazoa > Chordata > Aves > Anseriformes > Anatidae > Anas > Anas platyrhynchos. The sequence goes on along the minus strand of NC_092587.1, from coordinate 194,048,988 downwards.
TTACCACTTAGGACAGCTTTTCAAGAAATGTATTTTATAACGTTTTATCTGTACCAAGTTATGATAATAGTAAATACCTAGTTTGAGAAGCTATTTCTGAGGGAAGATTCAACTCACTCTAATATTTTGCTGCTGTTTCCTCTTTAAGGCTGAGCCATATTTTTTCTTTTGTTCCATGTCATAATTTTCATTAGTTTTTAAACTGACAGTAGCTTCTGGAACTTCTGCTTAGAAAAATGTATGTGTAGCTTGAAGAAAATCCATAGAGCTATTTTTAATTCTTCAAAGAGAAAGCAATGTTTTTAATGAAATTAAGTCATATTAGAGATGTTCAGTTAAAATATAATACATTAAAGCATGTGAAAAGTGCTCTTCTGCAGTGCTAATTATGCTAGTCAATGCTAAGAACTTTTGATGGTTTTAAGGGGTTGCTCAGGTTCATTCTCACAACTGGATTGTAAAATCCAGAATATTGATGCAAGAGTGCAGTACCTAAATTATTTTTCTTATCCCTCTGATATAGAATGTAATATGATGTTAATTTGAGGTACAGGACCCCCCCCCCCCCCCCCCCCAGGGAATTTTATAAAGTTAAAAACCAGACCCACTTTGAGACTGTATGATCTGCACTTCTGCAGAGGGTAGTTATACAGCAGGGTTAGGTTTCCCAGGATTCATGCACAGCTCCTGTCCTCTGCTGATGCAGGTATTCAAATCCTGGTAAGTGTTTATCAGATGTATCCACACATACCTGTCTGTGTACAGCATTTGTGAAAGCATTTGTGTGCTGTGCTTCATCAGCAATGGACAGAATAGCTCGAAATTCAATGTTTGTTTTTGTTTCCTTCCAGGAGCTATGTTTGCAACAGGCCTCCCTCCTTTTTTTTTTTTTTTTGACAAAACCTGTATTAAACTGTAGGCAAATATAATATTTAAAGGTACATATTTTTTTTTCTTTTAATACATCCTTTTTCAAATTCTCTTCAGTTTCTCATGCTTTTCTAAGTGATTTTCATCTCTCTGTAATTCTGATATTTTTATTGCTGAAGTATTATTGATGGGAAAAAATCCAAGACAACTGGCCAGAATTACTAAATCTGTCTCTGATAATACATGACTACTCTTAAGTACGAAAATAAAATCATTGATGTAGTAATAAGGACAGATAAGCAGAAAATATTAGTACATTATAATTTAATTTTAATATCTCCTTTAATTTGTTTAATTTATTTTTTTTAGCTGCTCATTTTGAGGTATATGTCTTATGAAATGTTCTTCAAAGTACAAGTATGTGATGCGGTTCTGCTGTGATTACCAGATATCAGTTTTTTTGAGAATTAAGAAAGTGTTTATTATAGGCAATAGAGAAGAGGAAGTACCCGAATTAGACCTTCTTCTGGTTAAGAATCAGGAAACATGGCCAGAGCAGACAGAAAAGCATTAGAGATTATTGTTTGTCTATAACACTTGTGATTGAGAGGAAATACATAAAGATCAAATGGTACCATCTAATAAGATCTTCTCTTTTGCAGAAAATAAGTAGGAAAGTTAGAAACCCACCTACGGAATAACACACACACATATATATACATATAAATATATATTTAAATAAAAATATATTGTTAGTAAAAAGAAGAAAAAAAAAAGAAGCTGAAATATTTTTTAAGGGATACGTTGTTTTGACCCAATGCAAAGAAAGGCTTTGGTATTCTTAACAGAAATAAGACATTGTTCAGACACTGTGTTGTGAATGGGTAGTTAAGATAGCTAACAAACACCTAGCTCCTATCTCTCACATACCTTTAAACATGATTTAATTGCAGGGTGGCACCATTATGTCTTAATTAAAGTAATTAATACAATATCTACTTCCAAATTATGATAATTATAAGAAAGAGCAGCTTTTGGAGTTGGCACCCAGTAAAATATTTTGTCTCTCCTGACATTTGTTTCTGTTTAATATTTGGTTTGGTTTAGTTTGGCTTTCTCTACCACACAATAATCTTTCTATGATTTTTATTGGAATTAACTTGGATTGTTCAGTCTCAGATTGTTTAGTGAAGATATTTAGGTCTTTTTCATTATTTTATTTTTATTTTAAGACACTTCCTTGTAACAACTCCAAGAAAATGTATTGCAAATCTTTAGAAGAATTAATCTAAAAAGCCTAAAGGTTAACAGAGAAATAAACGATTCAAAGTTCACAGTTAGTTGCAGTCTCTTTATGTTTTATGACAAGAGGAGCAGTTGGCAAGACTGAACACCATGAAACATTAAATGAATTGTGTGAGTTTGAGAGCTAGCGCTCAAAACTCAGATGATCATATCACACTGATCACAAAACCTGATGATGATGTAATGAAGTGTCAACATCATCAATTATATTTAGTCTGTGTATGTCCTTGTTTTTACTTGTTTTCAGAGATGATTTGTACCTTTCACTGAGTTAATTAAATTGATTTTTTAAACTAGTCAGTGTGAACTACTTTCTACTGACTCCTAAATGTGTAATTTAAACTTGTATTATGTTGGATTAATTTCTGTCAGCTAGTTACTAAGCTGAATAATATTTTATTTCAAAGAGAATAATAATATTGTGTATATTGTCATACACAAATCTGTACCAGCTTAAGAATGATTCTAAGAGTTGTTGGGGGCAGTAAGTTCAATTTCTCTATCTACTTGTCACTTAGTTTAAATGGAGCTTTTATTGTTCAGCCATATTTCCCACAACCCTAGGAAAAAAAAAAAAAAAGTGGGCTTGGAGCAAACGTGTGCTGGAACAGCTGTCTTTACTGTTAACATTGAAAACTAAGATCAGCAATATTGATATATTTAATGGAAAGATCTTGCAAATGAGGTAAAAAATAACAATAATGTTTGAATCCTAAAGATAAGATAAGGTTTACAGGTGTCATGGGTTATACCTGGAGCGTGATATACATATCCAGTGACTTTCTGCACTATGTGTTGTAATCAAAATTGTTCCTGAAGGAGAAAGATAAATAAAGTCATATATTTTGATCATTCTGTCTTATTCATTTTCAAAAGACTAAACAGGTAAAGTAATTTACTTAACTGAATGTTACGGCTACCCAGTTGAACCTCTTAGTACATAACATTGGAAGTCAAGTAACTGTGTGATTTAAGTCTTTCTTTTATAGTGGCACATTTCTTGTTTTCTTTTTATGCTTATGTTTGTGTTTTCATACCAACACCTTCCTGAATTGCTTGCAGTTTACTTTGTAATTCCATATGCCAAAATACTGACATACAACTAAGTACTGAAATACATCATTTATCTCTAAACTTGTCCTAATCCTTCTAATATTTTGTTTAACGTATGTATGAGATGAAGTTGCCTGTAAAAAAAATGTGTGAGCAACTTGACATAGGGGGAAAAAAGAAAAATCAAAACATTTTTACTTGAACATAGTATAAGTAGAGAGCACAGTGTCTGTTGTGTAATAAATTATTTTTACTGTTCTTTTTATCAAATTAGTAGGTAACATATGTTACCATGAGTATCAAAACTATTTTTTTTTTTTTTTTTAATTAATGCAAAGGTTTCCAGAAAGTCTTTATATCATAGGAGTCTGGGAAATTAGAAGTAATGTATTCAGTTATTAAAATGAAATTTAAGTTTCAAAACTATTGTCAGCTTTAGTCTCAAAACTACCCTTGGTGCATCAGTCAAAAAATAACAAAAACAGATTTATTTTCCAAAAAGCCTCCTAACAATAATTTTAAAGAAAAACAAAAACAAACAAACAAACAAACAAACAAACAAGAACACAGGGCTTTGCAATATTTACTCTTTAGGTAAAAATTATAAAAGTCACAATAAAATTTTTTTTATTTTAGCTCTTTGGAACATTTTTTTTATTATAAAGATCATGTTAGATTCACATCTGGACATTAAACTGAAATATTTAGGTGTGATACTTGCCAAATAAAACTTGTGTAAAACTATTTTTTTAATTCATGAATACATTTGTACATCTGTAAGTACATGTATGTACAGATGCTCACTTCTGTTGACTTAGCATCTCTGAAGCTTTTCCAGCCTTCCAACCTTCTTGAATCCAGCCAGTTTTCACTGCACATCATTGGTATGTATCTCAGCCAGGAACCTGTGCTTAATGGATATTTCATGAGGAGAGCTGAAGGGATAAATAATGATGAAGGGTAGGTGATTTTTTTTCTTTTTGCAGGACAAGGGGCAGATAGGGTAATGAACACAATGAATGTAATGAACACAGCAGTGTTTGTAAGAGAGGGAGCCTGGTGCTAAAAATCTCTAATGGTCTGTAGATTTTTAAAATACTGTGTAAAACAAGCTTTAAAAATGGGCACATCAGACATTTGTAATTATTATGGCACTACCTTGTATACCTAAAGTAATGTATTTACATTTCCTGTTGCATTGTCAAAAGAACTACAACTTTTAATAGTTTGAAAAATGAAAATCTCCACTTTGACTGGCAAAGATTTAAAAATTGTATTATTGTTATATATTGTTATAAATGCTGGTCAGAATGAAAATCATTGTTGTCAGATTAGAAACAAGCACTCTTGCTCCCAATAGCTGTTTGGAGCTGCTGTCTAGTTGGCAATAGCTGAGTGAAATTGGCTAAAGAGATGACAGGAAATAGTGAGATTTTTCTGCCCTGTCCTTGGTCATTTGAGTAAACAAACAAAAAAAAAAGGTCTTGATTTTTTTTTCTACTTCATTGTCTTTTTTTTTTTTTAAATTATTATTATATTTATTCTTAAAGACTTTTGAAGGGGATGGGGAACAATAACATTGTAGTACTTACAGGGCAGAAAAAGATTTCTCTGAATTTTATGCTTTTATTGTGAAGGAAAAAAAAAAAAAAGAAAAGAGATATTAAAAAGCGTGGAAGCTGATACTGCACTAACTTTCTAGTGTATTATATGCAAATATGCAAGGGCAGAGACTGGCCTGTAGTGGCCAATAAGTAAGGACAACTAGGGTAAGATGTGATACTGCAGTATATATAGGAATGGGAAACACAGCAGATTTATTTTTGGATTGATAACTGTTCTGTAATATTTAATCTCCTTGTGCTATAAGAAGTTATATGGGGGCAGAATGCCATGTCTTTAATTGTTCACCTTGGTCATCAGTTGTTCACCTTGGACATCAATGGTTGCCTACAATTTACACTGGAAAAAGACAACTGACAAAAAATGGAAAATTAGCAATTTTCCTTCATTCTTTCTTTATTTTAATTTGCCAATCTGAACTTCAAAGATAAGAAGAGGTAATAAGGTTCTTCTCTAATATTCAGATAACTTTTACTATATGTTTTCTTCCCTTCACTGAATTAAAATCATAGAGATATGTTGCCTTCCTTATTCTCTGCCTCTGCAGCATTTAAAGTATTGGATGATCCCTAAAACTGGCACCTTTGCTATGTTTAGCAAGTCCTCAAGTCTTCAGGAAGTGGATAAGGTTCCTTTCCTTTGTCCCCAGTATAAAAGAAAAATCAAACCGAGTTTTGTTGAAGCAAAATGGATGGATGGGAAGGAATGGCTGTCTTCTGGTTCCTCCAGGAAATCTCAGAAACCAGGCTCCATGTTTCTCTTTCACTGAAGTTTTTAAATAGTCATAAAAATGAAATATCTCCCACTGATTTGTTCTGAACTATCCCATGTGTTCAGATTTCAGATTTTCCTTAGCTGGGAGATTAGCAGTTGTTGTACACTTATAGTGCTGAAGTAAATGATTTACACTTATAAATTTTCTTATAAACTTTTGATTTACCAGAAGTAGGCTAAGCCTTTCCTTAACTGTATAAAACTGTATAGTTAAACTATGAAGAATTATCATGTTTCTAATGTCCCTTTGTCCTTGTTTACGTCTGGTTCAATTTGTAAAATCAGTTTAATTTAAAATCAGATTATTTTTTTAGAAAGCTTTGGCCATTTGACAGGTAACTTTGTGGGGCCAACATGTCCCATAAACACAGACAGAAAGGCTGCAAGTTAGTACTTCTCACACTTAGAAACAGTCATCAAAGAACAGGCAATATCTGCCTCTCCATTTTCAACAGTAATCCACATAATCATGTTTAATGGCACCCTCACTATTTTATTTGTAGTGTTTTGTTTTGTTTTTAAGCATTCCAACATAATGTGAAAAATAGAAGAGATTTTTTTTTTGTCTTTCCAATTGTTCTGATTTTTTTTTTTATTTATTTAACGGTAGTAACTGTCAGAATAAACAATTATATAGATTAACTGTCTATTTTGTATTGATAAATTAATATAACTAGAATCTCAGGGAACATCCAAGATGAGAAAAATAGAAAGTATAGCATCACATTTTATTTTACATAGCCCTGAAACCCTGTGTCCTTGGCATATTCTCTCCCTCTGCTGCTTTGCATGAAACCTCTAGAAAAGGGTAGAAAGGTGACAAGGTGTCCTGAGACAGTATTCATTCTCAGATGTAAGTGTCACTCTGGCTATTAGCCATCCTGCTATTCTCGTTTGGCAGCAGAGGTTAGAAATTGAATTGTAAAACACGTATGATTCCAAATAATTGTCAGAGAAGGAAGAGAAACACATTCACTCCCCTGCATCAGTTCCACCTTGGTTTCTTGTAGCCACTGATGGGGACATGATGGGTTTCCATTTCTGGCAAGAGAATAGCTAAACTTTTAATGAAAGCAGACATCATGCCACAAATCTTCTAGAAACACAGAAAATCATCTTAAGTAGAGGCAGTGATGAGCTGGACACTCACTGCCAAACTAGTGACTGGAAACTATATCTTGATAGAGCCTACACTAAGTAATTAGTAGGATTTACCAGCACTTGTCCAACATGTATCAGAATATTGAGTAGCCCCAGGCTTGTATATAACTGGCTGATTTTTGCCTGATGCAATAGCAGAATTTCAGCATGGCATCGACAAAAAGTGCATAGTTCCTTCATTATATTTCCTTGCATTTTGCTGAATTGCTGTTCCTAGTTTGCATTTTATGGACAGTGTGAATTTGCCAAAGTGCAGTTTCTTGTACAGCAAAGAAAATGCTGAAAACTTTAAGTCATGTATTCTTTGTGTTCTTGTTTCTAAATTCTGTCTCTCTGCTTTCCTAAATGGCAAATAAATAAATAAATAAATAAATGAAGTATTTGTTCTCTGCCATTGAAAAAACTTATAACCATATAAAGAAAAAATAACAAATTTTGAAAGACAAGTTTTGATAGACATAAAAAGAACTGGGCAAGATAAATGAAAATAAATGCTATTATTGCAATCAATGACGTTGCATTTCTTCATGGGTGTTGGTTAAGGAGGATACCCTCTCCCCACAAAAAGTCTTCCAGAATAATTTATGTCAGAAACAAAACCAGCATATGAGCAAAAAATTCTAGTTCTCCTGACAGAAGTGTGACATCTTCCTGGTATAATTAGGGAAATGTGGGTACTCTATGAATAGAAGGGAATACTAAAGTTGTTTTCATGACAGTAAACTTAATTTTAGGATGTCAAAAATATAAAAATAATACAATACAAAATATATACAAAAATAATACAATACAAAAGTGTCATTACAGCCACTTGACACAGATTGCAGAACTGGTAGAAAGAAAATGTTAAATAACTTGGTCTTCGCAAGCTCTCCTGCAGATCAGATAGTGTCAGTTTATGCAGAATTATCTTTACACCGAATTAGGTATGAATGTGTTGTGTGGGCTGGATAATCCCACTCAAATACTTGGTCTTGATTATACTCATGTATATTGATTATATATACTTGATTGTGTGGACTTGATTATACTTCCTCCCTTCAAACAGATCAACACTGTCACCCAACTTGATGTTGCCTGCAAATTTAGGTAGGATGCACTGAATCCCTTATACAGATTGTTGATAAAAATATTAGATAAAAGTCTCCCCAATACTGAGTTCTGGAGAACACCACTGCAGTCCAGCTAACAGGATTTATCTCCATTCACAACTTTTATGGCCTTGCCATCCAGACAGATTTTTTCACAGTGACTAGTACATCCATCCAAGCCATGAGTAGCCAGGAGAATTCTGTGGGAAACAGCTTCAAATGCTTTTCTAAATTTCAGGTGAACAAAATCCACAGCCTTTCCCTTGTTTGCTAAGCAGGAGGAGATCAGGTTAGTCAAGCAGGACCTGTCTTTCATAAACTTATGCTGACTGGATCTGATCACCTGGTAGTTCTGTACATTCCATGCAGTCACAATTATCTGCTTCATGACCTTTCCTGGCACCCAAGGAAGACTGACAGGCCTGGAATTCCCTAGATCTTCCTTCCTGCTCTTCTTGTAGTTGAACATCACATTCATGAACTTCCGATCAGCTGCAACATCACAGCTAAATGACAATGCTGGTAAATAATTGAAAGTTGGTTGGCAAGCACTTCCAGCAGCTCCTTCAGTATTCTTGTGTGGATGGGTACCTTGAAAAGAATTAGTCTTACTAATAAAAACTGAGACAAGAAGGCACTAAATGCTTCTTTCCTCATCTTTTGTCACTATGTTTCTCCCTAGAGTCAACAAAGGATGGAGATTCTCCTTAGTCCTCCTTTTCTTGTTTATGTACTTATAAAAATATTGTTAATTGTGTTTTACTGTATCATAATGAGGTCTTTCAACTTTAGGCTGCTAGAAGTTATATCTATATCTAGATAAGTTATATATAATCTAAACTCAGAAATGACAGGATGCTTGGATAACACATTATGGATGAAAATTATAGTAGATCATTTATTTGCATGGATAAAGGAACCTACAATACTCTAGTTGTGATCAACTGTCATTCCAAACACTTTAATTTTCCTTTAATGATCAGGTAAAAAATCCAGTTAGAAAATAATGAAGGCAGTGGTAATATGGAGTGGACTATTTAAAAGAGGCAGCCAGGATGTCAGCCTTCCTACTTTATCACTAATACTGCAGGAGGTTTTACATTATGGTATCCTAGGCTTAAAATTAAATGTCAAATTCAATTTGTCACTGAAAACATGAAGTGTGTTACTGCCCTTAGAGGGGTAACCTGACAGCATAGTTTCATAATTGGTGTCTGCCCTAATACTGAGTTAAAATACAGGAGGAGATATAATTTGACTGCAGTCATATCTTACTCTTTAAAAATAAACAATCCATCTCCAGATAGACTTAAAACACTTTTGGTTGAAATTTGAGCCCTTAGTAAAGTTCACTGGCTTTATTTAAAATCTTTGGGAAAATAATGTTAAATACAGTATGATAACAGATACAAACCTCCCTGATGGGATCATGCCACCAGTTATGTCTTTATGTCTCTGACATTTAGCCCATAATAAAATGAGATTTGTGAAAGAAAATGAAGAAGTGCTTATTCCATTTAGAGTACTTTATTTTTTTTCCCTCTTTATTCAGACAAGCTTGTGTTTTAATAATGAGATTTCTAATCCACTTTAATATCCCACCATTATATCTTAGTGAACTATCTGCCAGATAAGTAATAATAATGAGGTATGTTTAAATATAAAAATGCATCCTTAAATATCTAGATGCTTTTAGTGCTGGCTGTAATTAGAAATTTAAGAAACATGTGCAATTAAATATGCTCATAAAAAAAATAATAATAATAAAAAAAAGATACATCTCTGTAGCACCAGTCAATTTGTTGCATCATTAATATTCTTCAACATGGCAGTTTAAAAATATATTGGAGTGTTTCAAGTGGAAAATAGATAAGAAAAAAAAATATTAACATTTAAACCACCATAACTGTTTCAGAACAACAGCTAAGTGTTTCAAGTCTCATTTGCAAACTAATTTTATTTTCAAAGATGTATTTTCCAATTTCATGTCTTTATATGGAATATAAAGAATATATATATCTATAGCTCTAACAGCTAAGTTTTCAAAGATTATTTATTTTTACTGTCAATTAAATAAATTGTTTCTTGGTGAGATCTTACTGCACTAACTAGGTTTGCTTTTCTAATACTAGAAACAACTATTAAAAATAAGGAGATCATCTAGTTCAACCATCTAAATAAAACAAATAATATTTTTTGTTGTTGTTATTCTTTTGAATAGTTTGCGATTGAACTATACATATATTTCTAAAATACATTCACTGTTAAGAGTGTTTTCAAAAGTGTCTAAAATGACTTGTGTCTTTTAAGCTTAGGAAACTTTTATCCTATCTTGAAGATGTAACCCTTTTGACCTGTTTCATTTTTGCAGAGAATCATCTCATCTGAATACATATGCAGTAACAACTTACACATATGTATAAAAAAAAAAGCTTATGCAAAATCCTTGCAAAATGGAGATGTACACTTGTCAAAGGGATCTGTATCTATAGATCCCCTCAGCTTGTAGAACACTTGCTTTCTTCTTTCTCAAATAATGACAAAATATGACAGAAAGTCCCCATGTCTTTAAAGCAGAATATTTTCCTTAGATGTATATTTCTGTCTATTTTTAAGTTATTTCTTAAATTAGACATCTTATATTGAAATAAAGTAAAAGAAAATATTTCAATAAATTTTGACTTCATATGTCAAAATCACAGAATCATGGAATCATTTAGGTTGGAAGAGACCTCCGAGATCACCTAGTCCAACCTCTGACCTAACACTAACAAGTCCTCCATTAAACCGTATCACTAAGCTCTATGTCTAAACATCTTTTAAATACCTCCAGGGATGGTGACTCAACAAATCACTCTTATTAACCAAACTTGAAGACTGAGCTCATGTGAAATTCACCACAATGGCTAACACAGATACTGACTTGGACCTCACAAAAAGTAGAGGCAAATTTTTGTTAGAAAAGAGAGACTAGAATCAGAGGGACTGTGTGCGGGTGATGTCCTTTGGTCGGCTCAACAAGGTGCTGTGTGTAGGGGGGCACATTTGAAGTGCTTCTACACAAACGCATGCAGTATGAGGAATAAAATGGATGAGCTAGAAGTCTTGGCCCAGTCCCACAGCTATGACATCATCAGCATAAGTGAAACCTGGTGGGATGAGTCCTGTGGCTGGTGTGCTGCAATACAGCAGCACTGTTACAGGCTCTTCAGGAGGGACAGACTGGGTAGGCGAGGTGGCAGGGTGGTGATGTATGTGAAGTATGGGAAGGACTATGTGAAACTTCAAGTTGGCCATGGCAAAGTTGAGAGCCTCTGGGCAAGGATTAAGGGATGAACAAAGTGGATGTTGTAGTGGGAGTCTATTAAAGACCACCCAGCCAGGACAACAACGCTGATGAATTATTCTTTGCAGAACTATGAGATGCCTCGAGATCAACTCCCCTTGTCCTTATGGGGGTTTTCAACTTGCCAGACATTAACTGGAATCACCACACAGCTGACATGAGCAAGTCCAGGAGGTTTGTAAAGCACCTAGATGATAACTTCTTGGTGCAGGTGCTAAGGGAGCCAACTAGGAAAGGTGCCCTCCTAGATCTGTTGCTGGAGAACAAAGAAGGTCTTGTGGGAGACGTGGCAATTGGTGGTTGTCTTGGTCATAGTGACCATGAAGTGATTGAATTTAGAATTTATGGCAGAAGGAAAACTGCCACCAAAACTTCAGCCCTGGATATGGGGAAAGCAGACTTCAGGCTGCTCAGGGAACTAGTCAGCAAGGTGCCCTGGAATGCTTTTGAATGGCATTGGTGTCTATCAGTGCTGGTCAATCTTTAAGCACTGCCTCCTAAAAGCACAAGATCAGGCAATTCCAAAATATCGGAAGTCAGGCAGGTGGGGCAGAAGGCTGGCCTGGCTGACCAGGGATCTTATACTGAAGCTTAGGCGAAAAAAGAAAGTGTATGGCTGCTGGATGGAGGGTCAGGCAACAAGGAAGGCATACAGGGATGCTGTTTGTGTTTGTAGGGAGAAAATTCATGTGGCCAAAGCCCAACTAGAATTGAAGCAGGCCATGTGTCCTGGTTTCAGTTAGGACAGACTTAATTTTCTTCCTAGTAGCTGGTAGAATGCTATGTTTTGGCTTAGGATGAGAAGAGTGTTGATAACACGCCAATGTTTTAATTGTTGCAGAGCAGTGCTTACACCAAGCCAAGGACGTCCCAACTTATTGCTCTGTCCTGCCAATGGGCAGGCTGGGGCTGCAGCAGGAGGTGGGAGGGGACAGACCCTGGACAGGTGACCCAAACTAGCCAAAGGGGTATTCCATACCATCTGACGTCATGCTGAACAATACATAGGGGTGGCTAGCCGGGGGAGTTGGGTGGGACTGCTCGGGGTTAGTCTGGGCATCGGTCAGCGGGTGGTGAGCAATTGCATGGTACATCACTTGTTTTGTACACATTTTTACCAGTAGCACTATTATCATCGTTATTGTTATTATTATTATTGTTATTATTATTTTCCTGTCTAAATAAACAGTCTTTATCTCAACTCACGGGCTTCACTTTCCCATTTCTCTCCCCCATCCCAGGGAGGGATGGGGGAGGGTGAGTGAACGGCTGTGTGGTGTTTAGCTGCCGTCTGGGTTAAACCACAACACCATGTCTGTAGGAGACAATAAAGAAGGTTTTTTTAGATATGAGGACAGAAAAAGGAGAACCGAAAACAACATAGGTCCGCTACTTGATAGGGAAGGTCTCTTCACAGACAATGACACAGGCAAAGCAGAGACGTTTAATGCCTTCTTCACCTCTGTCTTCAACACTGATGACGGGCTTCAGGACCCACGATGCCCAGAGCTGGAGGACCATGATGGTGGAAATGACAAACTCCCAACTGCCCCTGAATGTGTGTGGGATTTGCTGCTCCACCTGGATCCATACAAGTTCATGGTTCCAGACAGGATTCATCCTAGGGTGCTTAAAGAGCTGGCTGATGTCATTGCAGGACCTCTCTCAACAATTTTTCAACAATCTTGGGAATCTGGAGAGGTCCCAGTAGACTGGAAGCTGGCAAATGTTGTGCCAATTTTCAAGAAAGGTAAGAAAGAAGACCCTAGCAATTACAGGCCTGTCAGTCTCACGTCAGTGCCTGGTAAAATTATGGAGAAGATGATTCTTGAAGTTATTGAAGCACACCTGGGGATAATATGGTCTTTGGTCCCAGCTAACATGAGTTCATGAGGGTTAGGTCCTGCCTAACAAATTTGATTTCCTTTTATGATAAAATCACCAATCTAGTCAATCATGGGAAAACAGCTGATGTGATCTTTTTGGACTTCAGCAAGGCTTTTGACATGGTTTCCCACAGGATCCTACTGGACAAAATGTCCGGCATACAACTTAACAAAAACATTATACGATGGGTGAGCAATTGGCTGATGGGCAGGGCTCAAAGTGTTGTGGAAAATGGTGCCACACCGGGCTGGCGGATGGTCACTAGTAGGGTTGTCCAAGGCTCCATTGTAGGCCCAGTCCTCTTCAATGTTTTTATAAATGATTTGGATTAGAAAGTGTTCTGAGCAAATTTGCTGATGACACCAAACTTGGAGGAGTTGTGGACTCAGATGAGGGTGGAAAGGCCTTGCAAAGAGAACTGGACAGATTGGAGAACTGGGAGATGACCAACCACATGAAGTTCAATAAGAGCAAGTGCTGGGTCCTGCACCTGGGACGGGGCAACCCTGGCTATACGTACAGACTGGGTGACAAGACGCTGGAGAGCAGCCCCGCAGAGAGGGATCTGGGGGTCGTGGTAGACAGCAAGTTGAATATGAGCCAGCAGTGTGCCCTGGCAGCCAGGAGGGCCAACCGTGTCCTGGGGTGCATCAAGCACGGCATCGCTAGTAGGTCAAGGGAGGTGATTGTCCCGCTCTACTCTGCGCTGGTGAGGCCTCACCTCGAGTACTGTGTGCAGTTCTGGGCACCACAGTATAAAAAGGACATGAAACTGTTGGAGAGTGTCCAGAGGAGGGCGACGAAGATGGTGAAAGGCCTAGAGGGGAAGACATAGGAGGAGCGGCTGAGGGCACTGGGTCTGTTCAGCCTGGAGAAGAGGAGGCTGAGGGGAGACCTCATCACAGTCTACAACTTCCTCGCGAGGGGAAGTAGAGAGGCAGGTGACCTATTCTCCTTAATCACCAGTGATAGGACCCATGGGAATGATGTTAAGCTGAGGCAGTGAAAGTTTAGGCTGGACATCAGGAAGAGGTTCTTCATGGAGAGGGTGTTTGCACACTGGAACAGGCTCCACAGTGAAGTAATCACTTCACCAAGCTTGTCTGAATTTAAGAAGCATTTGGACTGTGCGCTTAGTCACATGGTCTGAGTTTTTGGGTAGAGCTGTGCAGTGCCAAGTGTTGGACTTGATGATCCTTATAGGTCACTTCCAACTCGGGATATTCTATGATTCTATATAATACTGCGCTTTTTCCAATTTGGGGATTGACAAGGAGAGAGACATATCCACACTAACCAATCACAAAAATCTTTTCATATACAAACTGCTCTTTGTATCTCCCATCATCTGCAAGCATGAAACAGACTTCCACTCACTGTATGTAACCTACATCTTTTTGTATCAGTGTCCTGACAGGCTGGCAGTATCATGTTAGGCCCATAATCAGAAGGTAAGTAGGTATTAAAGCATCTCACTTTTTCCTTTACATACATTTGGGAGTCTGCCCTGTAGGTACCTGATTGATAAAGTGAATACGATTTCACATCTTAGGCACAGAAAATGTATTAATTATTTTCACATACAGTATTGAACACCCTGGTACACAATATAACCTGTTATGTCAGAGATAACTTCTGTGGAAGTAAGGATAAAAATGAACTGGATTTACAGGCCCACAGAGGGTTTTTGACCACTACTCCAGGGCACATTATACATGCAAAAATCTGCAGGTTTTCATATCCTTGTAGAGACCTGAGTGGTGACGTTGTTTTGTGTTATTAAAATGCAGAATATCATTAATCTGGCAGTCATACTAAGTAGAAGGCTTAAGCTGTACTTATTTATAAAGGTTGATATAATACCAGATGCAAGTGGCAGTCAAGGATATTTATTTAACTGCAGTCCTCTTCACTCTTGGCACTAGTTGGCTGCTGCAGAACGGAGGCCAAGATAAGCTACTCCTCTTATGCATTAGAGGTAGATCTGCCGAGTACAGCTGAGAAACAGAACAACAGCAGTCATGCTGGTCCTGTCTTTGTCACTAATCCTCCCTCTTGGCAGAGAAAAGACAACTTCCCAATGTGATTATTCTGGCACATGTTATGATCTCCCAATGGAATTGAAAAGTAAACAAGTAGGTCTGAAAAGACTAGCATAAAATTATTTTTGTTGTTGTTGTTGTTCGTTTGTTTGTTTGTTTGTTTTCCCCTGAAATTTTAGGTAGTAAAGAAATCGAGTCCATCACAAATAATGCAGGGTGAGGTCAGGTCATGGACACAATTTTATATTTGTTCATCCTCAAACTCCTATGTGGGATTTAATAAAATTGTTTAAATATATTTCTTGAATAATTAAAGCAAAATACTGAAGAATATCCATCATAAAGAAAGGCTAATTCATTGCAAGACCTCGGGGATAGTAATGAAATGACCAGTTAAGTTTCTTAGGTTTTGTGGAAACTTTCATCCTGGCTTGAACAAACAAGAGAAGACTGACATCAATCAGTTTTAGCTGTCTGAAAGTTAACAATAATTTTAAGTAGCTGACTACACTTCTGCTTCAATCAGGTTAAAATCACAGCTAGCACAAAATGAAGTTGTTCATTGCACTCCACAATAGCTTCTGAAAATGGTTTGAATGCATTTTCCTTTAGCTTACCCATTTCCCTTTACTGACTAAGAGGAGAGCTTGTATAACTAAATTCTTCAGTGTCGAATTACTTATAGTTTTCATCTTTACTCTTAACGTTCCTAGTACCTAGATGTTATTAATACTGGTGCAGCTAAAAACAAATATTAATGAGAGTGTCATAAATTCTCATGGGACTTTAAGAAACAACCATTAATAAAATTTCTACAGATAACCAGAGAACTTAACAGTGATAGATGTGTACTAATCTCTGTTACTCCTTCTACAGCTTCTGATAAACTAAAAAATCACTCTGATTAAGTCAATTTGTGTTGCAGTGCTCATTTGCATATCCAAGCAAAAGCAGCAGCAAGGATTTTTGTATTGCTCTATCTGCAGCTGCTGCTTGTTCTTTAACATGTGAGCTTAAATTTAGAAAATGTCATTCTGTTTGAGAAATGGGTTGAAAAATCCCAAATAATTAATTCCACTGCAGTTCTTCTCAGAAGGCCACATCTAAGAGGTATTTATTCACTCTAGAAAACGTACATGACATACTGTGAGCAGCACAGTCCTGCAAGGTTGTACCCATCCACTACATAAAGGTTTATCCTGATCCACTCCATTTTCCTGAGCTGTACCCAAATCTAGATTCAGATCAATATTCAAGTCAATACAATCAAATAGCAGTGCCTCACTAGTGTTAGCTTAGAGAAGCTGTAAAGTATTTCTGCAATTGTCATTTCCCCCTGAGCACACTGATGACATTTTATGTCTAATTTACAATAAGAATCCCAAAGAAGATCTAGCTCCTCTGACAGCTAACATTGAATGATCCCTGAAATCATTCAACATTAAACAAGCTTTCCTGGTCAATGTTTTTGTTCATCTCCACCATGCTTATTAATGATTTATTTCATAAAAAAGTAATAATAGACAAAGTAAAAATGCAGTCATTTGGCAGAAATGTTAACATTTCCTTTTGTCAAGAGCTTGATACATATGTGTTGTAGAGGGAGACACTGTATTTCATATTCAAAAAACTAATTTTAAAATATGTACTTGCAAATATATTCAAATACTAGAAAGTAATCAAAGTTTAATATGATATTAATTTCTTATTTTGTGGGTACTGTGCAGAGTTTTTAAAACAGATTTCCTTCATCTGAATAATTCACAACTTCTTGGACTAAGAGACATTTTGAGATTTTTATTCAGCACTTGCAATCAAATATTGTTTTGTTTTTCAGCACAGTAGTCCAGATGTTCATTGACTACTATAGAAGTTGTGATAGATCCACTTTTCAAAAATAACCAATTTTCTTCTTTTGCACAGTAGCATTCTATGTTTATTCGTAGAAATTGATTGGTTTCTTTGAAAGCTATATTAACATCATAAGTAAAAAAAAAAAAAAAAAAAAAAAAAAAAAAAAACCACCACCACCACCACCAACAAAAAAAACTATAAAATATTAATTTAGATAGTGAAAGTCCTAGTTGCTTGCCAGGAGGAACCTGACAAGAAAAAGTTCTGCTGCAGAATAAACTTTTAATGTTGTTAGCAGTAAATTAAGTGTTCATAAAAGAATGCAGAAATTGTTTTACAAAACTATGAAAACTTGTGCTTTATTAAATTTCCTTTACAGTAGGTTAAACTATTATTAAAACTTGAAAATAAATGATCTTCCCTAGTGGTTATAATCAATCCTGAAAGATGTCTTGCTGTTTACATTGGCTTAACATCATTCCACTTCCATTTGTCCTATACAAAAATCCACTGATATTTCATTTTAAATGTGTTTATGGTATGACTTCTTATCAAACATTAACTTAATATAATTTTATTACATCTAAAGAATTTTATAAACAGCATTGTCAAAAAGTCTCTGGACTGAACAAATTATTTTTTTATTGAAAGCAAGTGGGAACATGAACTCAATAGAGGTTATTTGTATTGTGTGTAACCAATATCTGTCATAATCATGGTCTAGTAGTTGACTTTATATATAAATATACCATCAGGGAATTCTTAGCAGGCATTTTTTTTTTTTTTGTAAAAAAATCCAACAAAATTATCTCCACTGTTGATGATGAACTTTGTAACATCTGAGCCTTTGCTTTTCTAAAGCCTTAAATTCTCCATGGACTGTGTGTTACATGCATGAGAGCAAGGAAGACTGACTGACCTGCTGACTGTGCCAATTCAATTCAATTCACGTCTTCCAAGTCCTTATTGAAGTAAAGGTTGTTCAGGGAGGGACAGAGGCTTCAGTGTTGATTACAAGGCTTTATTTCAGTGATTTGATAGGTGGATCTTCAGTTAGATCTCAGACCTTTTCCAGGAGTATAGCAAGCCTTTTATAGAAAGCCCAGTGATACTTAACATTTATTGCAAGTTTTGCCACCTTGAGGAATCATATTAGCAGTCTAGTTGGATTTTAGGGAATCCTCCAAATGTGTAGAAAAATATTGCCTAAAATTACAACCAAAATCATCCAAGAATATCTGTTCTTTCCAGGATATGTTATTTTCCAGTTCAAACGTGGGTGGCAATAGCTTAATTTCTTATTCTGTTCAGTTTCTTCTCTTCTAAGTTCATGTAAAACATAAGAATTGCTTATCACTGGACATTTCTTAATTACCTGTGAATATGTTGAATATGTTTTTTTTCTTTTTTTAATAAAGAAAAGGGAAAGTTAAATAATTTGAAGTGTCAGTGATGAGTTTTCCTCTACAGGAACAATACAGTTTCCTTTTGTACAGGAACAATAATTATTACATAGCAAATGTTCCTCCCCTCCCCTCCCCTCCCCTCCCCTCCCCTCCCCTCCCCTCCCCTCCCCTCCCCTCCCCTCCCCTCCCCTCCCCTCCCCTCCCCTTCCCCTTCCCCCTCCCCTCCTCTCCCCTCCCTTTCCCCTTCCACTTCCCCTTCCCCTTCCCATTCCCCTTCCCCTTCCCATTCCCCTTTCCCTTCCCCTTCCCCCTCCCCTTCCCCTTCCCCTTCCCCTTCCCCTTCCCCTTCCCCTTCCCCTTCCCCTTCCCCTTCCCCTTCCCCTTCCCCTTCCCCTTCCCCTTCCCCTTCCCCTTCCCCTTCCCCTTCCCCTTCCCCTTCCCCTTCCCCTTCCCCTTCCCCTTCCCCTTCCCCTTCCCCTTCCCCTTCCCCT
This sequence comes from Anas platyrhynchos, assembly GCF_047663525.1. Classification (NCBI taxonomy): domain Eukaryota; kingdom Metazoa; phylum Chordata; class Aves; order Anseriformes; family Anatidae; genus Anas; species Anas platyrhynchos. The sequence goes on along the minus strand of NC_092587.1, from coordinate 194,030,085 downwards.
TCCCCTTCCCCTTTCCATCTTTTCCTCTCAGCAGTGTAGTCACTGTAGAGAAAGACTGGCTTTGCGAGAGGGTGTGGATTCAAGTAATTATCTCATTCATGTCGGTACAGATAAACTGCTAAATATGCATATGATTGAAAACGGAAAATAAGATTGTGATAATGGAAGAAAGTTCTTTAATATCAATATCACAGTATCTATGCTAAAAGCTTCACTTCTTAACTATTTTAATTAAAAAAGGCAGAAATCATCATAGTTCCATACACATTAACTGCCAGAAAAAAAAAAATATTAATGATAGTAGGTGCTATTAGTAGCAAAAGACTGTGATTTTACTAAATCTAGTTGAGGCTTCTTCTACAGTAGTGTTGACACCATTGCATAAGTACTCATGTTTATTTTGGACTCAGAACCATGAAACAATATCCACTCTTTCACTACTAGCCAAAACAATTCATTAAAATATACTGAATGTTCTAATAAATTGTCTGCATTCAGCACACAGAATAAAGACAAATTGCAAAGTAATTTGACTGAAATTCAGGGGAAAATAAAGAACTATGCATAGTATCGTGGAAATTAAAAATCACATCTGCTAATTCTTTGTGCATAACAAGAACTTAAATTTGTTAGACAAATTACTTGCTGCACATTATATGCATCAACCTTATTTTAGATTTCTGATTTTTACAACTTACCACCAGGGAAAATTTGTATATCTGCATATTTCATGAAGAAATCAGCACATGAAGAAAGTTCAATAAATGCTACACATTCCATCCTTATTTAAAAAAAAAAAAAAAAAAAAAAAAAAAAAAAAAAGAGCTTGCTCAAATCATGCTATGTTACAAAAGAAAACCATAGAAAGTAATAGGTTCTGGACAATTTCATTTTCTTTCATAGCACTTAATTTCTAATGAACCCAACAAACTGTTCCAAACAGTTGGATTTTTGTGAGTTCTACATTTATATATGGAAAAAAAAAAAAAAAAAAAAAAAAAAAGTACTGTTCAGCTGAAATGTTTTAAAGGCCTTTTTAGTGACATCTTTAGTTGTATTATTTTCCAGTACTAAGTGATGATATATTTTGCTCTGTCTTGTTAGGGTTAAAAAGCAAATGCTTGTTGTAAAAGATTTCTCACCTTGGGCTTGGGATACCCAGGACCGGGAAATAAATAAATAAATAAATAGATAAATCCACAAAATTGAGACTTCAAAACTTTTTGTCTATATGTCCTCAAGTGACCTAACAAACAAGCTAGTTTAAAAACAAAACAAAACAACAACAACAAAACCACTTCCTTCCAAGACGTAAGGAAATATTAATTAACTACTTATAAAGGAATGACACTTTTTTTTTTTTCTTAATTTTTACTTTTTTTTTAGAAATCAGATACTCTTCATAACATGTTTAGTGCAGCTTTGGTCTTTTTGTTTGGTCCTTTGAGTAAAAGAATTCTTCAATCACCCAGAACTATCTAGAAGCCAGAGCCTAGTCATCCAAAAATCAGATGACAGCCATTGATAGTAGAGAAGCCTGGACTATAACCCTTCCTAAATTCTCCATTAGAGATTAGAATATATGCTAGCATTTCTTATATATAGTATTTTCATGCACCTTAACATATTATTTCACAGAATCATAGACTTATTACGGTTGGAAAAGACCTCCAAGAATCTGCTGCAGTCATCCCCCTACCACCAATGTCACCCACTAAACCATTTCCCTGAGCACCATGTCCAACCTTTCCTTAAACACTCCCAGGGATGGTGACTCCACCACTTCCCTGGACAACCTGTTCCAATGCCTGCTACTCCTTCTGAGAAGAAATGTCTCCCAGTCTCCAACCTAAACTTCCCCTGGCACAATGTGAGACCCTCTAGTCCTATCACTGGTTATCTGTGAGACAAGGCTGACCCCGAGGTCCTCACCATTTCCTTTCAGATAGTTGTAAAGAGCAATAAGGTCTCCCCTGAGCCTCTTCTTCTCCAGACTAAACACCCTAGTTCCCTCAGCCACTCCTCATACGACTTGGGTTCCAGGCCCTTCACCAGCTTCGTAGCCCTTCTCTGGACATGCTCCAGAGTGCTGGACCCATAGGCAGTATCAAAGTCTTTGTCAGACTCTGAGTGTTCCTCAGAGTCTGAGTCTCAGAGTGTTCCTCAACTCTTTGATTTACAATATCCCTACCATATTGCTCTGCACTCCTTTCATCTGTACAGCCAGTTAAATGTTTATCAGGTATCCCTGAAGGACCAAGATTATAAAAGATAAAGATATAATATTTTCTTTATAATAATAAGCAAGATTTCTAGGTAGGTAGATTTTAAAAAAAGCTACAGAATGACATATTTTCCATTTTCTTGTTTTGGTGACACTTCTACTGAGATAAACCAACGTATTTATACAACAAATATCCTAATAGGGTTGTCAGTGTCCAACATTCATGACTTAGTTCACAGCATCCCCTTGTCATTAGACTCTGCTTCAACATATTAATATCGCTGTGGAAGAGGACTGAAGTTTGTTTTACGTGTACATTGATTGGGTCAGGTTATATAGGTCACAGTTAAGAGATGTCACATAAAAGTTGTTATAGCTGTTTTCCTTGGCTCCTTATCTGGTGCAAATTGTAATAACTCTGTTGTGTTTAATTTTTATTCCCCTGGAACTTCAAACCATTGTTTCAAGAATGCAATGAGAAATTTATATAAATTCATCTTTCATTATGATGTTCCCATTGCTCAGCTCTAACTATTCCTTATGCTGTTTCTGCTCTGTCAATTACAACCTTTAATATAATTTTTTAAAAGTCTGGTCAAATAGGCACAGTAATACCTTATGATAATAACAATTTCACTCTTTAATGCTGGAAACTTTGTTTTATTTTTCTCTGTTTATGCAACAGAGAAATCACCAAGTCAACTTGGTAATTTCTGTGTTGCACCACTATAAAAACAGCTGAAGTAAAAATAAGTAAACATAAGTCAAGACAAGTAAAAGAGAAAGAAGACTGATAAAGATGAGGGTGCATGGAGGGGTAGTTGAGCTCTACCCTCTTTAACAGATATGACCATAAGGGGAAATTTAAATATTAATGAAAATACTTATTTCCCAAAGGCCTAGCCAGCAAAGAATGCTGAAAGAGATAATTTACTAAGCAAAGGAACAGAGTGACTGAAAAATAGATTATCACTGAAGTGTAAAACAAAGGCAGCTGACATTAATAATTAATTGAGGAGGTTTCCTGTGGAGGTTTAGATGAGCTACAGGCACTATGAGTCACTTGGCTAGCCGACTGTTATGATCCCTTTCAGAGAAACTCTTATTAATGTGTACACCCTGTTTGCCTGGTCTGAGTTACCTGGAAGGAAGTAAAATCCTAATTGGGAATTTTTATCTGTATTGAAAGCTGTACCTGCTGTGCTGTATAAATGAAAGCTGACAAGTTACATGTTTAGATTGTTGCAGGAATAACTACTGGCACCTAAATAGAAGATGTCATCTTGTTCTCACACTGTGTTTCTCTACACATGTATGCATACATGCTTGTCCTTATATACAGAGGAAGGACTGCCAAAGTATGTTACAACTGGAGATGCTCGGAGAGCAGCTGAATTGATATGATACAGCAAGAACCACCTCTTAAACTATGAAATTATTATTTATTTTTTTTTCCCCCACAACAAATGTGTTGAGATTTGCCTCTGCTTATTTACTGTGAATATACTGTGAACACACGGTATAGGTCCCCAAAAACAGGAGCTGTGGCATGTAACTAAACTTATTGTAATCTGAAGGCATCTTATTGTCCTCAAAATTGGTCTAATAGGGGAAAAAAAGCCACACTTTTCTTTGTTACCTAGTGCATTGTTCTGCTCTTGAGGATTGCTCTTACAGTTGCGGATCACAAGCAAAAGGGGCTGAAGGTTCCTTGAGCTCCAAGAAGAGGATCTCAAAGATTTCCTAAATACATACAACTAAGTGTAGGAAATGAACTTATGTTTGCAACAATGTTTTTCAAATCAAAGACCAATAATACACTTATGTCCATACAAGACCATCTGAAAATCCAATTTTGGATGGAGTTTCTGTTACGGTTATTGAAATTATCAAAGTGATAACTAAGAACACAATGATCAAACATGCAATGTACAAAGGTGTATGTGCTAAGTATGGGACAGATAGGAAAAAAAAAAAGTGAGGAGTGGTGGAGAGAGATAAGTATGAATAGTCTCTTTTGTATAAAAGGTGTTTGTTTCAAATATAATGGTAGATTCTTTGTATATTGAATAAACAGGAAGAAACTGGAACCTATTTCAACACAATTTGCAAGTGGTAAAAATACATGAATTTTCTTAAAGAAAATTATTTTTTTAGTGCTGAGCTTTCTAAAATGCTGTATACCAAATATCAGCATATTGCTTTCAGGAAAAGAAGGACACATGCCAAGCTATATACTTCAAATATGTTTGGTGTGAAAGATATGTGTTCTAAGCTTGGTGTTTTGGAAATTAAAATCTGCAATATACAGCTTTGGAATGATAACCATGCACAATATCCAAAGCACTACCACAGAAATTTCAGCTATTAATACAGGTAACTACTGGAACAATATCCCTCTGAGTATCTGTCAGATTACCTGCCCTTTTACGTAGAGAGTTCTTCTGAATTAGACTTTTAATTGCATTAAGACCAGTTTTGTCTTTTGAATTGCTTACCATATTATTGCAAGACATTTTTAATTTTCTTGACAAAGATTTGCCTTTGTCTCACTAGGCTAAGCTTTAATGAAGAAGCATCAACAAAGCTAACTGTTGCACAAAGAGGGACCGAAGACCTTTGTGACCAATGATGTGGTTGTCATGGAAACTGTTTCTGTTTCTGTCACTCACCGGGAGCCTTTCAGGTAAATCAAGACAAAACCAAGAAAAATCTGCTTATTATTTGAAGATTTTTAACTGCAAACAGACATAGGAATATGTAAAAGCATGCCAGAGATGATAACGTCATTACTAAAACTACATGCCTAAGTGGTGTAATTGTAAAAAAATATATTAACGGATTTAAAAATGCTGTCCATCTGCCTTTAATTCATAGGTAAACCTGAATAACATTAAAATAGACAAAAGCTAAGTATCTTACTTGAAAAAGAAATGCTAACTTTATTATTAAAAAAAAAAAAAAAAGAAGAAGAAAAAGAAAGAAAAAATGATTAATTAGGACAGTGTTTTCCTAAAGACTAACAGGTGTAGAAAGCTTCACATTGGGATCTGTGAATTCTTAACCATGTTCAAATTTTAGAAACTAATTATTAGGTTGTTTTGTTAATACTGTGAATGTTTTATTGATCATTCTGATTTTTGTCTGTCTAATAAGTATATTTCTTCTTCTCACGGCATTAACTTGGTTGGCTTTATCTTTGATAGTAATAAAACGAGTTAATCAATATTCATTTAGACTTCTCGTATGGGAATTTTTGCAATTTGATAACATATAGTCTCCAATTGATTTTTTTTTTTTTTTTTTTTTTTTACCATATGATTTTCATAATGCTGGCCCTTCTTCTCCCTGTCAGTTAAGTTATTCTTTTCTCAAATTCTCCCTAAATTTATCATTTTGTGTCATCACAGGATCAAATCTTGTTTGACAATATTCAGTGAAATTATATATTTGAGGTTGTTATAATACTGTGATATTGGAGACACAAATTTACAGAACTGCCTATGGATATTCCTTGAATGTATGTCCGTTGGAAGCATATATGAAATGGTCAAATCTAATCTGGTTTTCCTAATGTAGCTTCATTATACTGTGTTATCTAAACCATTTTTCATTATCACTCTCGAACACGGAGTGTTCTCTTTTGTCCTGCATTATCAGGCATGTTTGTCAATATTTGTATGTTGATGGTTCTATAAGAAGAGTGTTAAAACCAAGCATATTAAAATGTAATTTTATTTTTCTTAAGTTGAAGATTGTATTTTTATTGATACAATTTCCAAAAATTTTTATGCAAAATTCAAAAACATTTCAGAAATTAAAGTCTAGAATTTCTGCTTATGAGTTATGTCTTTAACTTTGAAAACTGAGTGAAGTCAATGTCTGGCAGCAGGTATTAGAGTGATATTAGTGTACCTGAGTATGCATTCTGTTTCTCAGAAATCTTCTTGTACTCAAATGCAGTAGAGTAGTAAAGTAGTAGAGTTTGCTCCAAACAGAATTATCTAAATCTATACTATAGCATTTTGCAAAATGTATATGACACATTTCGTATGATGGCACTTTCACATACTAAAATTGCAAATGCATGAAGAAGTTTCAGTTGTTTATGTCAACCACTGCTTAGGTAGATATATTAAACCAACATTTTGCACAGGTTTTATAGCATTAGCAGTGACCTTTTCTAATACAGCATTAAAATATGTAACTACTTTGGAACTTAAAGTCAGTATTTACAGATGTATTTTATTCAAATAACATTAATGTCCTGAAATGTCTTTCTAGTCATTCAGCACAATGTTTAAAATTAAATGACTATTACTCTTATCTGTTTATTTGCTACTTATACCTGACAGTTATAGATTGTATTCTTCTTTATACATTTCATTTTGTCTTGTGATTCTGTAAGATTCCTAAAGGTTTATTCCATATTAATGGAGTAAATTTAGACTCCTGTAAGAAATCATTTTAAACTACAGTACCTATTTTTACGTGTTGAGGTTCCTAAAATGTATGTTGTAGCACATATATTTCTCTCATACACAACAATATTTTTAAATAATTTTAGTTGTAATAATCACTTATTAGAACATTTAATGCTATAGAGCTGAAAGAAAAATAAATTGGATTCAAAGGTATTTTAATTAACTTGTCAATGTACCTGGTAATTTACTTTTTCTGTACTTTTCACGTTTTATTACATAATTCTGCATTTATAGCTGCTTTTGTATTGCAGCACTCACTAAAATATGCTTACAACAGTAAATAGTTCTTACCGTTGATGCAGCCTAGTAAGTTAGATGCCTGAATGCACTGTTCTTAAAGAGCAATAGATATTGATGCTGCTTCAGTAAGATAAAATTCATCCAATTCCTGTTGTTTTGGGCTATGTTAAAATTCAGTACTTATCCATTAAATCATCAGATCATGCGATCATTCTTATCAGCAGACTGTTTGGAAGAGAGTACTACATTGTTGTATTGATTTTGCAGTGTTGAGGGAAATCATCCAAGAAAAGGAAGATGACCTCTGTGGTTTGTGTTGACTCTATTTTTATATTATTTTTATTTTAATGCTGACCCAGGTATTTTGGGCTTTGCTTATGCATAAATATTTGCAAGTGTGCTTAAGCTGTGTCAAAATGAATTGTGGGTGAAGAAAAAGTATATTTTCTGACTACCAGACTGAGGACAAAATTATGTCTCATTCAAATTTGATTGTTTTAGTGTAAATAACAGTAAAGCTCATGGTTATACACTTACATTCTGAGAATTTTTACATTTATGAAGTGTCAATAATTAACACATGCAAAGAAACTCTCAAAATTGATAATATGTGGCTTCTTTTCTTATGGCAGATAATTCATTTCAAGCCAAATTGGAGCTGAAGAGGAATTAAGATGTTATTTTAGGCCTAGGGCCTGCTTTATTCCTGAACAGACAGCTGGGGTAAAATATGCTTTTCTTTTTTCCTCCTTATGAGGTTTTCCTGTAGGGAAAGACCTCCAGCTGTAACAGAATAGGTTACCAAAGATAGACTGTTAATCTGAAATTCAGAGGGGCCTTATGTAACTGATTCACTTAGAGTAATACTTGAAGTGAGTTCAGAGGTGGCCATCTTAAATTTAAAAACAAGATAGACAATTTAACTTGTTGGTAGTAGTCAGCTTTCTTGAGTTATTGTCGAGTTACTGAATTATCTATATATAATTATACATTTTATGTATATGTTCAGGACAGTTAAACTGGAATAACAACAGCTGACAGGTGTCTATTGACTTTTCAGTAGTACAGAATACCACAGTGTGGCATTGACAGCTTTTCCTTCTGGATGATGTGTTTGCCTGTGTGTTCCTGTTGTGTAGTCATGACATTATGATTCAGACTGCACTGTCCTACGTGCAACAGGACTATGGTTATGTTCTCAGGGTTTTACTGGCCTCATTCCTTTGGATCATTTTGCAATCTGCTTTTATGTGTATAGTAAATGTTATTAAATTTATTTTATTTTATTTTATTTTATTTTATTTTATTTTATTTTATTTTATTTTATTTTATTTATTTATTTTGGCTAGAGATGTCAAGGTTTTCTTGTACTTATTTCTCAGAGAACCTGGAATTGAATATTGCTGAAAGACATTGCTTTAAAGCAGCCCACCCTGAATTTGCAATGAGAAAAATGGGTATGTTTCTCTGTGTTTCAGGAAGAAGATAAATGTTTTTTATAACAGAATAAGATCACTTCAGATTATCAGCTAACAGTTAATAGAAAAAGTAAGACATTGGCTTTTATTTGCAGATGTAAGACACTTGACAAAAGCCAGCTTGAGAGTAGGGCTCCCTGACATTCTTTTTAATAACTATTGCTGCCTGTGACAAGACACTTCAAATTTTAAATACATGTTAAAGAGTACATAATAGATTGAGTGGCATTTGTAGAGTTCTGATTCTGTTTTAATCTGACATATATTCCTTATGCCTTTTTATTCCCTTGCTCATTTATCTACTTCTAATGTGTTATCACCTGCTGCATGTTAATCAGGTCAAATAGATACTCATTTTCTCTGTAAGACTTTATAATTCATGACATCAATGAAATTATAGGTATAATGAAAGTAGAAAGGACTAGGAAGATAGAAGCAGTATCTCTGAGACTCAGTGGTCATTGCTCATAGAGCCAAGTGGGTTAACTCTTGTCTTTAAACCTCATCTTTATGTACTATTCATTTCTCTCCACATAAAACATTCTTACTACCAGGCAAAAACTCCCTGACTAGTAATTTTTTCTTTCTATCTCTCAGTATGGTGCTCAAAATTAAAAACAGCACGACTTTTTCTGAACAGTTGCTTGCTAGAATACAACATGAATGGACACTTACCAAAATGCTCTTAAGTAAGACAGCATATGTGGAACAAACACAAGTGTCCTGTCTATTTCTGACCTACAGCTGGCAGTAAGTTGAGGTGCTTCCAGTCTTTTATTATGACCATTTCTCGCCATCTGGCTACTTGGAGGCTTTCAGGAATTGTCTCTGTCATCTGCACTTATCAGCATCCAAAATACATCTCAAACCTGCTCAATATGTGACCTTCAGAATTCCAACAGCCACTGACAGGATTAAAATTCATAGCCTAAGGTTCATGAACTCATTAAGCAAACCATATAAAGTATGCATACTACTAATGAGTGCCAGGGCTATTTCTCATTTTTATTCCTCCCCCTATTTGACAACATCCTTCTTTCCTCAAAACAGACAGTATACAAAAGGTTGCTTTTCTGCCAAATGAATGACAAACACATGAATGACTAGTGTTTATTATTGATAAGCCTATGCAATTACCGGTCTTCTTTCTCCCTCTCCCTTCCCCAGCCCCAAACTGATGACAGTATAGCAAATAGCATGCAGCTGTGTCACCTTTGACAGCTGAGCACAAAAGCCTGGAGACAGAGCTTTAGATAAGTATGAGAGCTTGGGGATGTTCAATTTCTTGGAGTTCCAGGTAAAATGGAAAAGTCAAAATACACTTCACCCTTCTACTGCCCACCCAGAAATACCATCCTCACAGACAGTACGAAGCAAGAGAAGAAACGACTTCTTGCAATGCTGAAATATAATGCAGACTGCTACTGTCTCATTTCTGGATTCAACGTTTGATTGAATTGGGGTGGGAAGCACTAACCTTCTGAATGTAACACTCTGTATAATTCTTAATTAAAAAGAAGAATTAAAAGGTTAAAAAAAAAAATTACTCCTGTCAGAATCCAGTGTGCTTAATGTTAAGCAATCAGGAGCATTAAAAGCTGAAAAAGTTGTGGTTGTGAAAAGAAACTCTTTGAGTATGCCCATAAGGAAGTGCTTTTATGAGCAACCCTTCAGCTTGTTTGAATAGATTTGGGAGGGAGTTCAGGTGTTGTAGTCATTGTTGTTTATTTGTTTTTGTTTTGTTTTCAATTAAAAAAAATATAAACTATTTCAGTTTTTATACCTACTTGGGTCTATGCAATGATATTCAACCATATACTAATGCGGTGATATCATAGAATATCCTGAGTTGGAAGGGACCCACAAAGATCATTGGGTCCAACTCCTGGCTCCACACAGAACCACCCAAAAATCTGACCATGTGTCTGAGAGCGTTGTCCAAACTCTTCTTGAACTCCAGGAGGCTTGCTGTTATGATTACTTTCCTGGGAAAAAGGAAGTGCCAACCACCTTCTCAGTGAAGGACCTTTTAACATTCAACCTGAACTTCCCGTCTCAACTCCATGCCATTCCCTCAGGTCCTGTCAGTGATCACCAGAGAGAAGAGATCAGTGCCTGCCCCACCACTCCCCTCATGAGGAAGCTGCGGGCTGCCACGAGGTTTCCTCTTAGTCTGCTCTTCTCTTGGCTGAACAAACCAAGGGATCTCAGCTACTCTTCATATGTTTGCCTTCTAGGTCTTTCACCATCTTTGTAGCCCTCCTTTGGACACTTTTTTTTTTTTTTTTTTTTTGTCCTTTTTATATTGTAGTGCTCAAAAGAATGTTCAAGGTTGCCCCTTCCCAGGTACAGAATCCAACATTTGCTCTTGTTAAACTTAATGCAGTTAGTTAGTGTCCAGCCCTCTAATTTGTAAAAATCTCACTGCAAGGCCTCTCTGCCCTTGACAGAGTCAACTGTTCCTCCCATTTAGTGTCATCTGTAAACTTACTTAGTATAGGACCTTCTGAAGAGACTATTACCATCCATCATAACACACCAGTCACAATATGTGAAATATAGTGCTTCAACTTGCACGGTACTAAATACTAGGGAACAATAGATGCTTTACTTTTAGCATGGAAGTAATTGATGTGCTAGGTCTATCCGGAACTGAGTCCATGGTAAATGTGAAAAATATTTTGAATCAGAAAAAAAAAAAAAAAAAAAAAAAAAAAAAAAACATGTATACAAGAAATAATTGATTAATATTTCATCACATAAGGGTAGCAATACATCCACTAATATCACCATTACACTAGAATTTAATCACCTACCTAACTATACTTTCTCAACTTATTACAGTTAAGTTAGTTAAAAAGCTTCAACCTCCTAGCAAGCTCTTATCAATCATAGAGACAACTGTGGAACAGGTACTTAGATTAGCACCAATTTGGAACTGGGATGACAAATCTTTCTCCAGAAGAATTTTTTTGGTATCTACTGAAAAAAAAAAAAAAAAAAAAAAAGATTATAATGATGCTATTGTTACTATCAACCTGGAGAAACCATAATCTCCACATTCTCCACATCTATCCTTATTTTTGCATTTCCTCTTATGTGGTGGATATGTCTTAGTGTGACAAGCTGTTTAATGTATCTTGTTTAGTCTGTTTAGACTGACACTTTCACAGTATTTTCTGTTGCATTACATGTGATATTAAATCATACGTTTTTTACTGATAGGAATATACAAAAACATAATGAAGCAATGTTGTTGTGTTGTTGTGTTAAAAATAATAGTTTTGCCTTGCATTCTCACAATTTACACAGAAATATCTATTGATTTCAAGATTACATCATACGATAAAGACTCTTTTCCTCTTATTTATATCATTTTGGAATGATATTGGAGATGACAAAGTATTTGAATTCAATCCTGATGTGAAATCCTGGAGTGAAAAATGTCAGTCAGTATTACCTATTTACAGTGGTTTCAATTAATGTGTTTGTTCATCCCTCTCCATCTTTGTGGTTAAAATATTAAAGACTAAATCTCTTCTGACTTCAAAAGCCCGTCATTTGAAGCTAAAGATACTTAACATCTTTAGCATTGATATAAGCTAACGTGTATATTAGAGTAAAATCAAGAAAGAGACATTCAGTTATTTAGTTTTTCTTGTTGTTTTACTTCTTTTGCCTGAATTTTCTTTACTGAAGAAGTAAAAATAAAAAAATCAGGCAAAAAAAGTTTATTTCTTTCTTCAAAGAAAAAAAAAAAAAAAAAAAGCAGCTTGTTTATTTTTATGGGCTAAGATGTTAAGATAATGGCCTAATAGGAAAATAATGTTATTAAAGCTATTAGAGCATCTTTTAAAATAGTGCTAGTGGGGTGAATTCTGTTGTCAAGAAGTTGTCATGAAGAGCTCATGATCCGATGTCATGCAGAACCTCATGTTACACAAAACATCAACCATACAGGCCCTCATTCATCTAATCTAATGTATATGTTTAAACTGAAATACCTAAAAGTATAATGTCTCTTCTCCCCTGTATAGTCAATGGACAGAGATAGCCACTAGGGCAGCTAAACACATCTGTATCTGAATTGCTATGATATTAAATTTTCATAACAATGGAAGACATAAAAAAATAAAAAATAAATAAATCTAAGGTAGTGCGTTTCCACACTGTACCTTCAAAACTTTTATAATAACAATGAAAGCTTTGACTGAGGAGGAATGAACAGTTTTGTGTGCTGGGTCATTCAGAAGTGTCCAGACAGTGAGTCCTCTCCTCATCCTGGCTGTGAGATGGCTCAGCGTAGTCAGGCAAGTGTTATGGAAAATGCCCTGGCCATGGGGTGCCAGAAAAATATCACCAACCCTCAGGCAGCTTCCAGACTCTGAGAAATCTTTAGAAAAAACAGTGGGTGGCAAATTGTATTATTTCCTCCTGAGCACAATCCGTAACTTTTTCCTTACACCCAGCACCTCCAATTACCATATGAGGAAAGGTCATTAAAAAAGGCTCACACAGTTAAATTTAACAGAACAATTTGGCTACTAGAACAGTCAATTGGATCCATTTGATAAATGTTGCTTTTTTTTTTTTTTCACCCCAAAGTAATTTTCAAGTTTGTAGCTGATGTAAAACAAGGTCACAGAGTCTGCGTAGAGACTGACTTATCATCACTAGAACAAACCAACAAATCTATCTCTCAGGTAGAGTGTAAAATGCTTGCCCTCAGCCAGAAGCTCAGCTGAACAGGACCATGGAGGATAGCATTTCAGCTGTATGCAGCACAGTGAAAGATGGCATATGCCAACTTAAAGTCACCACTAAGGATACACTGGTTTAATTCATAAATTCTCTTACTGCCATCCAGCAGGATGTTAAAAGTAGCTCTTTAGTATTTTCACCAAATATTTAATGTCTTTTCTAACTACTGCTGTGAGCAGCACTTCACCAGAGGTCCTCATCCCAGGAATCTCTGCTACTTTTATTTACAATACTGGAAATTAAGCCATTGTGCAACATATTGCCACAGTGATAAGCTTTTTGCAGGAATATTTGTAATAGGTTTTTGTAATAGGCTTTCAAAAGTAATTCTTTGTGTGAAATGGTCATCATTTTCCCTAAGTGTACTTCTGCATGACTGGTGCTCATGATTAGAAGTAATAAAACCAGTAACACTGGGTAGTGGGCCTCAACAAGCAACTGAGCCTGTTTCTCTTTCCTCTAGTGCCAGACTTATACAAGTAGTTATCTCATAATACAGAATAATTTCCAGTTTCAGTGTGGCATTTAACAATATCACAAATACAAAATAAAATTAGTCATTAAGTTCATTTCAAAAAGTCATTAGAGGCTAGAAAAATGTTTTTTAAGCATTGCCCTGGCCTTTCCTAATAGGAATGCAATGAAAAGGCAGTGAAACCTTTTAAATGATGACAAATTCATCTTTGAAATTAGATAACAGTTTTCTAGTAATGAGGTTAAAACAATATTGGAACAGCTCTACTAGGAGAGCTTGTGGATATAACAATACTTCAAGTCAGAAAGTAAAATTAAATATCTTCAAAAAACAAGTGTTTTATCAAGTTTCTAATATAAAATCCACAGAGGATGTGGGTGAATGTGTATGTCTTTATGTGCTTTTGTTGGAACAGTATACTAATGTTTTTTTTCCCTTTTAAATAATTTTGGATGTCACTAATACCTATGGACTTGTTTTTATCCTTTTGTGGGGGGGTGGGGGTAGAGGTGGGTGGAATCGTGGGGAAGGTTTTACTGAGAACATGGGAAGCTCTGTATTCGTTTCTTCCACAGAGCTGGTCAGATGTTTTCCAATGTGATATCAATTTATCAGATTAGAAGTGATCATGAATCTTTCTGGTTTTACTGTGATACAACCAGAAGAGCAAGATAGAACAACCAGATTGTTGGTTCCCATCCAGCTTCTGTTTCAAGCACTAGCAGCTAGTGCTTTTAACCCTAAGAAACGCTAAGCTCAAACCTTCTTAGTAATCCAGTTTACATGTTGCCTCCTATGTATAAAAATACATCATGGCTGTATGGAAAACCTTATTTCTTCTTTTGATCATTTTAGCCCTAAATAACTGATAGAAATACTATGTTATCCGGGTCTTAGAAAAAAAGAAACTGTATGTTTGTTTTTTTTTTGAGCTATTTCTATTTCTCACTGCTCAATTCCAACAACATTTGATAGGAAGCATATTATTATAAAAGTTCCTTGTTTCTTTCAGACTTCCAGACTTACTACTTTTCTTTGGTTAAACTTTCCACTCAGGCCTCTTCAGACAGTATACTGCCAAGGGAAAACTTGAGTTTTTATTTAGTATGGTCAAGCATATTTGGTTACAACAAGAGAATGAGCTATCAAATCACAATTACATATCACACTTTTCAGTTAAACGAAACCTCTCTACTCTTCAAATGGGAAAGATTGCTGTAGCAAATAATATTACAAAGACTCAGTGGGGGAAATCAAATTGTTACATTGAACTGAATAAATCTAGATAATAAAAAATAGAAATTCTTTTAACTTTTGAAAAAAAAAAAAGCAAAAAAAAAAAAAAAGCAAAAACAACAACAACAAAAACACAAAGCCAAAACAAATCAAAAACATCTGTTATCACTGTTATCATCAAGGAACCCATATAAAACTCCTTCAAAAATGATCCAAGGAGCTAAATTCTTTGTTCTATTGGAATGGAAAGTCATGTACTTATTCAAGTTATAGACTTTCTGCAATAATACAATTTTCTTTACACTGCTTAAATCCACAACTTCTTTGTATATGATAATTACACATGCAGTAATTGTGTTGAGGTAGTGATCAAATAACCTGTGTCCTTGCAAATATTTTCTGTCCCCCGTGTGCTAACAATATTTTTTCTTCCATATGTGCCCATCTGAGTAGTGGAAGTGGGTTCAACTGAGAGCATTCTTGTATAATACAAACATAGAGTTTGTTGCCTATATCATACAAATATATCATATATCATATATCAGAATTCTTTATGCGTTAAAAAAAAAAAAAAAAAAAAAAAAAAAAAAAAGCTGGTGCAATTTTGTTTTTCTCTTTGTTTATAAAGTAAAAGGTTTTACCACCATTTGCAAATACAGCTCCTTTCTGAAGCCACCCCACCTGGGTCGTATTTGCAAAAACTACTAAATTATGTAAGAATAAATTTTGTAGAGACTCTCCACAGTGGAGGCAAGCTAGCTGATGTGGAGCAGACACATATCAGATACAAAATAAATACACTTTGTAAGTATTGGAACACATGAACATGTGTAGCTATCAGGGAATCTTGCTTTTCCCAACTTAAAAATGCACTTGTCAACTCTATAGCTGTCTTTGTTTAAATTGCAGCTAGCAGTTTAGTGAAAGCAATTTCTTAACTGTAGTGTAACTAAACCTCTATCTTGAACTGAATGAAAATGAAGTGTGAAAAATAAATATCTGACAGAAAGTATGAAATGTGCATCTATTGTTCAGTGCTAAGGCTGTGGGAAGCAGAGTTTATTGAGCTCTGTACAGCACCATGACTGGTAACTGCTTTGCTCAGTGGACTGTTTTGATAGGTAGTTTTTTTCCTATTAAGTGCAGTAGCGTGAAAATGCTGATAACACTGAAGAACATATCCTGAGATTTTGGCTTTTATTCAGCATGGTTAGCCGTGCTATGTACTGAGGCCACTTTCTGTAGTGGTTTTAGTTTATTTCATTGGATTTATTAACCTTAATGTTGGGTATTCGAGTACAAAAGCTTTAACTACTGTTCTGTTAAATACTTCATCAGAGTTGGTTTTGGCTGTTTTTTGCATGTATTATGTATTTATTTGTTGGGGGGAGGGAGGGAATTTCGTAAAAAAAAAAAAAAAAAAAAAAAGGCAAAAAATTCAGCACTGCACCACGACAGCCATAGCAAATCATAAATTCCAAGGTGCTGTTGATGTCCACCATGATGTGAACCCTGTGATGGGTGCACCCTAGCTCTCCAACTATTCACTTGCAATTGAAGTACTAAACTGATCAAAAAGTAAAAAATGGAAAGCCTCTCAAAAAGACTTAGAGTGCAAAATACACAATAGGAAGTAGAAAAAGGTTATACTGAACTAGTAGAGTACAGAAAAGAATAGTTTTGCCTTGTAACTAATTTGAGATATAAGGTTTGCGATCATCTGTTCTAGATCTATTTATGTCAAAGATAGGCAGAGGGGGAAAAGTGAAATGGTTATATGACCTCTTAATCTTCTGCAACTACATCAAACCCATCCTGATCTGGTGACCTTACTCACCTGGGAGTGAGGTTAATAAATACACATTTAATCTTTATAGAAGTAACATTTAATTAGATTTCTATAATATAAAAGAATAATTAAATTTGGCTCAACATAATTATAGTTCAAAATAGCATATTTTTCTGATTTAGTTTATTTTTCTTCACTAAATTCTTGTTGTTTAATCATTTCAAATAGAATATCAAGAAATTATGTTGTTTTTTTTTTTTGTTTTGTTTTGTTTTATTTGTCAAACTGTTCTTAACACTTCTTGATAGTTAATGTGCTGTGTTGATTTTATTGCTTTAATATGTTTCACCATTCATAAAATGGTTAAAGAAAAAAATAGGTAAATTCATGAGTGTGAGAATTAAGCTAAACTGAAGATAGTAGACGCCATCATTTCAATGACGATTTGTCAAATTATTTCTCTTGAGTGAATGTTTGAATAACTCTGGAGAAAAAATCAACAAAGCTGGTATTAAAAAGGAAAAGAAGTATACGGAATAAAAAGTTAGTTTCTCATTTTTTATTTTTGCCCCTGTAGTAAAGTCTAATATCATTTACAAATCAATTATTTTGATTATTTTAAATAATCTTTGAGACCCTTTTCAATTAACAGTGTTGTCATTCAATAAAATATCGTCATGTTGCAGAGTTTCAGAAAATATTATTTGACCACACTAATTTTGTGATTTGTAGAAATACCCAACAACACACTGTGGATGGAGTATAACACATCTATTTTAACAATGTAAAATCTTGATCAGTGAACTCAGTTTAAATTAGTAATCCAGTAATGTTTAGTTTTAACCTTTATAATAGTGAATATCATGTCACTCACTTATGAAAAAAAAAAAAAAAATCTTGTCATCTTTTCTGCCTTAGAAATTACAGAAAATATTCTGAATGTGCAGAAATAGCAAAAGTTAATCAATTTTACTTATACATTAACAATTACTTCTTTTGTGAAATAATTGACCTAGAAACAACTTTCTTTCCATTAATAGCACCAATATATTTTGTTCATGATTAGTTCCTTTTGATCTTTAAATTCAAAATGTCATTCGTAAAGATGACAGGTAACAATATCTGAAAGACAATTTCTCTTCTGCTACATATTAACTCAGATAATTAGATATTCATGAAAATTATTCTAAATGTTATAATATTTCCTCTTGGACATTCTAATATATAGGAATTAATTCTTCAGTTCTACTGATACACAGTACCATCTGGAATATGGACTTAATCTGCACACCACACTTATGTATGTGGACCAACTGAAGAGTGTGAGGAAGAATGGTTAAGTGAATGAATCAAAGTGTCTTGCAACAGAAAGAAGAAAGAAAGAAACAAACAAAATAATTTTTTAGAGAGTGCAAGGTACAGTCTGTGAATATGGAAACTGTCCAAAAATAGTAATGGACTTAAACAGTGAACAAATTTTTTGAACCCCAAACAACGATGTCCAAAGTAAAATGATGAACCAGAAACCATGCCTGATCTTTCCTTAAGTTATTTCAGTTTGTACTTAAGTTACATTGGTTTGGGCATTGTTTACCTCATTGTGTGAAATGGGGCCTAGTTTTTCTAACATCTTCAGTCTATTTGGTCTAACATATTTGGTCTATTTTTAATTTAGTTCATCTAACAGGAAAGAGTGATAGAGAAACAAATAAGATTTAAAAGATACCTCTAGAATTCTTTAGAATTCTTATTCTTTAGTTTTATGGTTGTGTCTCTGAAATATTTAAGAAATATTCATCTACATCTTTAAGGATGTCAAACAAAATTACAAATACTTGATGTGACAAGATATTCCTATGTGAGCTAGGTACTAGGTACTGTGAAATGTATTAAAAAATGAACAAATAATCAAAAAACAAAATAAACCACACTCTTCTGAAATTCCCAATCTTCTGTCTTCTTTTCATCACTTGTCATAAATAATTCTTATAACTGTGGTAGTATTAATTTTCATATCTCCAGACTTGCACAACAGGTACTATAGTGCAATCTGACAGTTTTGTGGGCATGACAGAACGTGTTTTCTCAGAACCATTTTTAAGGTTAGTGGAGTTTTGCCACACCAGTCAAAACTTAAGATCCCCAGACAGGGAAAGAAACCCACAGAACTTAACTTGATACTTAATCGCATAAATAATAATAACATTTTTTGTTATTACTTGTAGAACACCTCTTAAATATTAAAAATGCTTAGATTTTAATAGGTCTTATATATTCATAAAAGAGGATAAAATTCTTTAGACTAAAAAGGTGAAAAAAATAAGTAGGAGATCTAAGCAAAAAAAAAAATATAGTGTTTCAACAAATATATTCTAACTTAAGGCTAAAGAAAATTATGATTAAAAACATTCATAATTCTTAGCAATACTTTACAAAGGAAATTAATGAGTTCTAAAATCTCGTTTGCACTTTAATAAAGTATATTTTGTCATAAATTATAGAGTGCTGTAATGAACTTTTCTTAATTATCCTAATTTTGACATTACTGATGTCATTGAAAAAGTTCATTATGAACTACTAATTAATCTTCCAACTAGAGAGAAAGCATGTGGCTTTCTACAAAGGCACCTCATTTCCAACCTGAGTATTACTGGAACATTTTTATTATATCCGTTCCCATGAACTGTGAAACATTTTTATTTTTTTTCCTTTTCTTCTATTACTTAAACATATCCACCATTTTTCCTTCTACCATTACTGGTTAGGGGAAGTTCCATATTATGTCACTCAGCAGTGTAGGCAGTGCTACAGTGTAGTCTAAAAAGCTCTTAATTCCTACAATATTTGGAGATATCAAATGGAGATATTATTAATCTGTGTAAAATATTTAAATATGTAAGTAATTTATAACACTGGCTCAGGGGAGATAAGTCTCACTAAAGACAGAATTAATCACAGTGTTTGCGGTATTTTCTTGATGTTTAAGAAATGAGAAGTTGTAAAATAAAATAAAATAATCATTAAAAAAAATAGTTCTAGACCCAGCATGCTATTAGTGAAGACTTTTTGGTATGAAATAAAAGTAAAAGATTAAAAATAGATCTATGTCCTATTTCTAAATCCACAAAGTATTTTAATGTGTCTGCAGAGAAATTCATCAAAACTGCTTTCCCGTGCTCTGATCACAATATTCTCATAATTCAGTTTGAAGTAAGTTGCTTAGCATTTGGCTTAATTTATCTAAGAGTAGCCAAAAAAATATTACCTGCAAAAGTAGCAACCAATAAGTTTATTCTATCTGGGAGTCTTGAAACTTGTCTTGGTCTGGTTGTGAAAGCATGTCTTCAGAATGTCATATTGTCTGCCTAGGTACTACATGCTACATACGACTTTTGTGTATTACAGTGATGTGAAAGAATCTTTATGCCTTTAAGAGTCTGTGATCTGGGAAGTGACTGGATTTGCAATGCTGGTATAGAGTTGTAGGTCATTCTGAAAGTTCTTTCATTTGAACCCAGAGAATGTATCAATTCTTTGTAGAGATTGATTGATTGATTGATTGATTGATTGATTTTAGTGTGTCAGTTGTTTAGTTCTTGTCAGGTGAGACATGACCACAGCCAGCAGTGATACTAGTAGCTTGGCAGTTTTCCTCCATACTGCATTTAAATTGCAAATGGCTAAAAAGCTAGCTTAGCTTTTAAGCTTTTATTACAAATTTGAAGAATTACACACTTAGAGATGATTAATACTCAAGGCCATGCGCTAGCTAAGATAAACAAACCCCTATGTTCTTGATGTAATAATATAGCAATATTGCAAGTCAAATTTTAGATTAACAACATATTATTATGCCAGCAGGCAAGGATTCTGTTAATTAGTTCACAATTAGTCCCTCTTATTTTTAATCTCAGAGTATTAGATATTGATGGAATTAATAGATTAGTAGCTGTATTTTAACGGTGTCAAACAGGCCAAAATGCAAATAGGGATGGTTTCTAATGGGATTTATTGATTAGTTAAACAGCATATGTGCCTGTTTCGTGCTTGACCTGCAAAATTTGTTTGGTTTGTATTTTAGTTCTTAAAAAAATGCAAACACTAGGAACCACTTAATAATATTATGAAATAATTTGTTGCTTAAAAAAACTTCCCAATCATATAACTTTTAGGAATTGCACATAGAGCTGATATGATGGTATGCTACTTAGATATATTGACATAACTGATTTCAAGAAGTCTCCATAAGCACGTTTAGGAAACCTGTAAACTTCACAGATTCATAAATGTAAGATCAAATAATCAGAAATTATTTTATCGGAACTTCTAACAAAGCTAGCAATTTTCAAACTGTATGCTCTGCAACTGCTAGAAATGTTGATAGTAACTCTTCAAATCTACGTATTCCACAGAATCACAGAATCACAGAATTTCTAGGTTGGAAGAGACCTCAAGATCATCGAGTCCAACCTCTAACCTAACACAAACAGTCCCCACTAAACCATATCCCTAAGCTCTACATCTAAACGTCTTTTAAAGACTTCCAGGGATGGGGACTCCACCACTTCCCTGGGCAGCATGTTCCAATGTCTAACAACCCTTTCGGTAAAGAAGTTCTTCCTAACATCTAACCTAAAACTCCCCTGGCGCAACTTAAGCCCATTCCCCCTCGTCCTGTCACCAGGCACGTGGGAGAACAGGCCAACCCCCACCTCACCACAGCCTCCTTTAAGGTATCTGTAGAGAGCAATAAGGTCGCCCCTGAGCCTCCTTTTCTCTAGGCTGAACAAGCCCAGCTCCCTCAGCCGCTCCTCATAGGACTTGTTCTCCAGGCCCCTCACCAGCTTCGTCGCCCTTCTTTGGACCCACTCAAGCACCTCCACCTCGATGTCCTTCTTGTAGTGAGGGGCCCAAAACTGAACACAGTACTCGAGGTGCAGCCTCACCAGAGCCAAGTACAGGGAGACGATCACCTCCCTAGCCCTGCTGGTCACACTGTTTCTGATACAAGCCAGGATGCCGTTCGCCTTCTTGACCACCTGAGCACACTGCTGGCTCATATTCAGCCGACTATCAACCATCACTTTCAGGTCCTTCTCTGCCTGGCAGCTCTCCAACCACTCATCTCCCAGCCTGTAGCACTGCTTGGGGTTATTGCGCCCCAGGTGCAAGACCCGGCACATGGCCTTGTTGAACTTCATGCAGTTGACCTCAGCCCATTGGTGCAGCCTATCCAGATCCTCCTCCAGAGCCTTCCTACCCTTGAGCAGATCGACACACGCAGCCTTTCCCTCATCCACCCAGCACATCACTTTGTCATAGAAGGAGATCAGGTTCGTCAAGCAGGACCTGCCTTCCATAAACCCATGCTGACTGGGCCTGATCGCCTGCTTGCCCTGCAAGTGCTGCGTGATGACTCTCAAGAGAATCTGCTCCATGAGCTTCCCTGGCACTGAGGTCAAACTGACAGGCCTGTAGTTTCCCGGGTCTGCCCTCCGGCCCTTCTTGTAGATGGGCGTCACGTTTGCTAGCCGCCACTCAACTGGGACCTCCCCCGATAGCCAGGACTGCTGATAAATGATGGATAGGGTCTTGGCCAGCTCCTCTGCCAGTTCTCTCAGTACCCTTGGGTGGATCCCACCCGGCCCCATCGACTTGTGCACATCCAAGTGCTGTAGCAGGTCGCCAACCAGTTCTTCGCGGATAGTGAGGGCCACATCCTGCTCCCCATCCCCTTCCACCAGCTCAGGGTACTGGGTATCCAGAGAACAACCGGTATTGCCGCTAAAGACTGAGGCAAAGAAGGCATTGAACACCTCCGCCTTTTCCTCATCTCTTGCAACTAAGTTTCCCCCCGCATCCAGTAAAGGATGGAGATTCTCCTTAGTCCTCCTTTTTGTGTTGATGTATTTATAAAAACATTTTTTGTTATCTTTAATGGCAGTAGCCAGATTGAGCTCCAGGTGAGCTTTGGCCTTCCTAATTTTGTCCCTGCACTGCTTCGCAACATCCTTATAGTCCTCCCTAGTGGCCTGCCCACTTTTCCAAAGATTATAAACCCTCTTTTTTCTCCTTATCTCAAGCCACAATCCTCTGTTGAGCCAGGCTGGTCTTCTTCCCTGCCAGCTCGTCTTTGGGCACGTGGAGACAGACCGTTCCTGCGCCATTAAGATTTCCCTCTTGAAGAGCGCCCAGCCTTCCTGGACTCCTCTGCCTTTCAGAACCACCTCCCAAGGGACTCTACCAACCAGTGTCCTCTGCAGCACAAAGTCACCCTTCCGGAAGTCCAATACAGCGGTTTTACTGGTCCCCTTCCTGGCCTCGCCAAGAATAGTGAACTCCACCATTTTGTGGTCACTCTGCCCAAGACAGTTTCTGACCACCACATCCTCCACCAGTCCTTCTCTGTTTGTGAAGAGAAGGTCTAGTGGGGCGCCACCCCTGGTAGGTTCACTAACCAGCTGTGTCAGGAAGCTATCTTCCACGCTCTCAAGAAACCTCCTAGACTGCTTTCTCTGGGCTGTGTTGTGCTTCCAGGTTATGTCAGGGAAGTTGAAGTCCCCCACGAGAACAAGCGCTGAAGATTTTGCAACTTCTGTCAGCTGCCTGTAGAACTCCTCATCAGTCTCCTCATCCTGGTTCGGCAGTCTATAACAGATCCTGACCAGGACACTAGACTTGTTGTCCCTGCTCATCCTAACCCACAGGGACTCGACCTTGTCATTCCCAGCCTCGAGTTCTAACACATCGAAAGACTCTCTAATATAGAAAGCCACACCACCACCCCTTCTGTGCTGCCTGTCCCTTCTGAAGAGCCTATAGCCAGACATTGCAGCACTCCAGTCATGAGACTGGTCCCACCTGTCCCTTCGGAAGAGCCTATAGCCAGACATTGCAGCACTCCAGTCATGAGACTGGTCCCACCACGTCTCCGTGATGGCAACCAAGTCGTAGCCTGCCTGCCGCACGATGGCTTCCAGCTCCTCCTGTTTGTTACCCATGCTGTGTGCATTGGTGTAGATGCACTTCAGCTGGGCCATTGCCCTATCGTCCGGCCTTGCTATTGTTCCCCCGGGCCCAGCTCCAACAATCCTTGCTTCAGCCCCATCCCCCTTCTTACCTAGTTTAAAGCCCTCTCAATGAGCCCTGACAGCTCCTGGCCCAGGATCCTTTTTCCCCTAAAAGATAGGGACCTGTCTGCAGCCATCAGGCCAGGTGCCGAGTAAAGAGCCCCATGATCGAAAAACCCAAGATTTCTTTGTTGGCACCAGCCCCTGAGCCACGTGTTTAACAGATGGGCTTTCCGTGTCCTCTCCGTTCCCCTCCCTGCCACCATAGGGATGGACGAAAAAACCACCTGCACCCCCTTTCCATCCACTAACCATCCCAGCACCCTAAAGTCTCTTTTGATAGCCTTCAGGCTTCTCTCTTCAATATCATCACTACCTGCCTGGACTATCAAGAGAGGATAACAGTCGGAGGGGCAAACCAGTTTGGGAAGCTTCCTGGCAACGTCCCTGACCCTGGACCCAGGGAGGCAGCAGACTTCCCTACGGGTAGGGTCAGGCCGACAAATAGGGCCCTCTGTTCCCCTAAGAAGAGAGTCTCCCACAACAATAACCCTCCTGTCTTTCTTGGTGGAGGCAGTCCTGAGGCGTGGAGTCGACCTCCTCGCCTTAGGCATCCTCCTGGGAACACTTGCTACCTCTTCCTCACCCACCGGTCTCTCGAGCTCCAGGGCCTCAAACCTGGTCCATAAGGGCACCTCGGAAGGTGGGGCCAGAAGGGGAGGGCATCGCCTGCAATGTCGAGCAGGGACCTGTTTCCATTCCTCCTCAACTCCCAAATCCCCTCCCTCTGCCCGATGGCGACAGGGCAGGGGGTCCACCCCCATTTGGGGTGCCTCACCTCGGTACCTCTCCTTGAGGCCCTGAAGGGAGTTACTCCACAAGTCTATCTCCCGCTCACACTCCCTGATATCCCTCAACCTCTCCACCTCCTCCTTGAGCTCCACCACCGTGCGGACCAGGTCATCCACCTGCTCGCACCTCACGCACGCAGTTTCTCTGCCTCCCGCCGATGGCAGGAACAGGCTCAGACACTCCCTGCATCCAGTGACCTGAACTGCTGCATTTTTTAACGGGTAGTCGGTCTGGGTGTGTACTGACATCCTGGAGAGTGCACCGTGCGTGGTGGAGACCATTATCACCTAGCTAACGGCTGTCATTAAGGAGGTGTTCGTATGGGCGGGGGGGAGCGCTCTGCCCTTCCTGCGCAACCTGCCATCTCGCCCTGCCGTGCTAACTGCTGTGCCACTACCTTCTGACATGCCACGCCCTGTTTGCCTGCCCTGATCGCTGCGCTTCTGGTCGCTCGCGCTCCCTAGGGGCTGCTTTTGAACGGCCCGGGAGGGGTCGCTGCTGGCTCCGCCTTCGCCTCGTCAGCCTCCCTCACGAGGGCTGCCGGGTCCTGGCGGCTCCCTCAAGTAGGCTCGATGTCGGAAAAATTAGCCCTGCCTGGCCCGATCCCCCACTCCGCTGCAGAACACATTTGCCCTGGAGCCGATCGCCTCGGCAAATGGCCCTCAACAAGGCCCAGAGAGCATCTCTGTAATTATCAGGTGAGACCAATAATTTTCCCCTCATATGATACAGAACTAAGAGCATCCTTGTACCAGCATGTACAGCCAAAAACTCTTTCTAAAAGCTAAATTACTGGACAAGCTGAAGCAGAAAAAGGAGGCCCTCAGAGGTTGGAAGCAATGCGGAGAAATTGTCCAAGCAGCCAGGGATCATGTTAGGAAAGCTAAAGCCCAGTTAGAATTAAATTTCTCCAGGGACATCAAGGGGAAGAAAGGATTCTGTAGGTACGACAGTGATAAAAGGAAGACTAGAGAAATTGTGGTCCCTCTCTAGAAGGAAAAGGGATACCTGGTTACAAGGCATACAAAGAAGGTTGAGGTACTCAATTACTTTTTTGCCTCTGTCTTCATTGGCAAAAGATCTAGCTACATAGCCTAAGCTCCAGAAGGCAAAGGCAGGGACTGGGAGAATTATGTACCAGCCAGTGTAGGAGAAGATCAAGTCTGAGAATCATGAGAATCCTGAGAATCCTGAGGGAACCAGCAGATGAAGCTCCTAAGCCTCTCTCCGTCATATCTGAGAAGCTGAGGTAGTCTCATGTGCAAGTTTCCACTGAACAGAAGAGGGAAAACATAACCCCCGTTTTTAAAAAGAGAAAAAAAAAAGGAAGACACAGGGAACTACACGTCAGTCAGTCTCACCTCTCTGTCTGGCAAGATCGTGGGGCAGATTCTTCTGGAAACTATGCTAAGGCACATGGAAAATAAGGAGGTGACTGGTGACAGCAAACCTGGCTTCACTAAGAGTAGATTGTGCCTGAAAAACCTGGTGGCCTTCTACAATGGGATTACAGGATTGGTGCACAGGGGAAGAGCAACTGACATGGACTTGTGCAAAGCATTTGACACTGTCCTGCATAATATCCTTGCCTCTAAATTAGAGAGACATGGATTTGATGGATGGACCCCTTGGTGGGTAAGGAATTGGCAGAGTGGTCACAATCAAAGAGTTGCCATCAACAGCTCAGTGTCCAAGTGGAGATCAGTAATGAGTGGTGTTCCTCAGGGGTCAGTATAAGGACCGATACTATTTAATATCTTTGCTGGTGACATGGACAGTGAAATTGAGTGCACCCTCAGCAAGTCTGACAATGAAACGAATCTGTGGTGCAGCTGACATGCTCGAGTGAAGAGATCCCATTCAGAGGGACATGGACAGGCTGGAGAGGTGGGCCTGTGCAAACCACGTGAATTTCAACAAGGCCAAGTTCAAGTTCCTGCATCTGGGTCAGGGCAATTGTAAGCACACATACAGGCTGGGAAAAGAATGGATTGAAAGCAGCCCTGGTCAAGGCAGGTGATTGTCCCCCTCTATTCTGCTTTCATGAGACCCCACCTGTAGTATTGTGTTCAGTTCTGAGGTCCCCAGCACAAAAGTACATGGACATTTAAGAATGACTCAAAAAGAAGGCCACAAGGATAGTCAAAAGGCTAGAGAGCTTCTCCTATGAAGACAGGCTGAGGGAACTGGGTTTGTTCAGCCTGGAGAAGAGAAGGCTCCAGGGAGAATCACAGAATTACAGAATCACAGAATCACCTAGGTTGTAAGAGTCCTCCAAGATCAACCTCTGACCTAACATTAACAAGTCCTCCACTAAACCATATCAATAAGCGCTACATCTAAACGTCTTTTAAAGACTTCCAGGGATGGTGACTCAACCACTTCCCTGGGCAGCCTATTCCAATGCCTAACAACCCTTTTGGTAAAGTTCTTCCTAATACCCAACCTAAACCTCCCCTGGCACAACTGTAGCCCATTCCCCCCTTGTCCTGTCACCAGGCATGTGGGAGAATAAACCAACCCCCACCTCGCTACAGCCTCCTTTAAGGTGCTTTTAGAATGCAATAAGGTCACCCCTGAGCCTTCTCCTTTCCAGACTGAACAATCCCAGCTCCCTCAGCCGCTCCTCATAAGATTTGTTCTCCAGACCCTTCACCAGCCTCGTTCCCCTTCTCTGGACTCGCTTGAGCACCTCTATGTCCTTCTTGCAGTGAGAGGCCCAAAACTGAACACGTTACTCTAGGTGTGGCCTCATCAGAGACAACTAGAGGGGGACAATCACTTCCCTAGTCCTGCTGGCCACATTGTTTCTTATGCAAGACAGGATGTTGTTGGCCTTCTTGGCTGCCTGAGCCCACTGCTGGCTCATATTCAGCCGACTATCAAGCAATAATACCAGGTTCTTCTGTGGCAGGCAGCTTTCTAACCACTCATCTCCCAGCCTGTAGCGCTGCTTGGGGCTGTTGTGCCCCAGGTGCAGGACCCAGCACTTGGCCTTGTTGAACTTCATACAGTTGACCTCAGCCCATCAGTCCAGCCCATTCCAGTACCTAAAGGGGGCTACAGGAAAGCTAGAAAGGTACTCTTTGTCAGGGAATGTAGTGATAGGACAAGGAGTAATGGCTTTAAACTAAAAGAGGGGAATTTAGGTTGGGTATTAAGAAGAAATTCTTTGCTTTGAGGGTGATGAAACACCAGAACAGGTTGCCAAGAGAAGCTGTGGATATCCCATCCCTGGAAGTGTTCAAAACCAGGCTAAATGGGACCCTGGGCAATCTAGCAGTTGGCAACCCTGCCTATGGTGACCAGATGATCTTAAGGTCCCTTCCAACCCAAGCCATTCCATGATTCTATGATTCTGTAACTGGTAAATGGATATCAGTCCTTCAGTGGAATCTGCATCAGATCTTGGATAAGTTGAATTGCCTATTGAAAATTGTCCTCTCTCTCTTTTTGCTGGTGATAGAGTGAGTTGAGTCTTATAATTAGGCATGTCAGTTACACATTTTTTGTTGTTGTTGTTGTTTTGTTTTTCTTCTGTTCTTTTATTTTCTGTCTTATACAAATGCATTAGTGCCTATTTCTGTAAGATCATTCAGTTTTCTGATAGATATGTACCAAATCACTACTCAAATCTAATTTTTGTTGCCTTTTCCTGAGCATTTAAAAATTTTGACTAATTTACTTTCCTTGTCTTCCCCCTCCCCTCCCGCCTATGGCAAGTGAGATCCAGCAAGTAAACCTTATGTCAGTACATTCACAACAGCAAGAAGGTTTTTCTCTATTATTATTTTTTTTTTTAGATCATGCATGCCAAAGAGTTAAAATAAAATTTACAGCATTATGTTTTCTTAACTGTAAACTGACTTGAAATGAACTCGCTTTAATGAAATTAAAACCATAGAAAATTACTTGAGAGTAAAAGTCTTTTGGTACTTTATTGAATTCATAATAGATTCAAGTGTAAAAAATCCAAACAGATCATGTGGATATGTAGCTTTTTCTACACTAGAGAGAGATTTCGAATACCATATCCTCACTTAATCATTCAACTACAAAATTCTAATTATCTCATCCATGGAGATACAGAGATTTATTTTCTAAAAGATATTTTGCAGGTACCTTGTAAAACTGTACATAAGTAAATAAAAATTGTAGAATACCAGACAAAATCAATCTATGTTCCAAAAAAGCCTATTTGGAAATGGTCCTGAGTTCTACAGAATTTATTTTTATTTGCTTTTTAATTAAACTGAAAAGCAATTTGTCTACGTGTCTGTGATTTAAGTTTTAAAAGTATCATTTTATGATAAAAAAAAAATGTAGATGTGCTAAAATATTTGTTGTGCAATTTCATTTAGTGTGTGCACAATTGTGTGTCTACTTGCTCAAAAACTTTATTGATCTTCTCAGGAGTGTTCTTACAGTGCAGTCCAAAACAATGTCTATTTTTTCATATAGGTCTCCTTTTCATAGCTCTCTCTCAGTCTCATTCTACATAAAATGAGACATCCAGAAACAGCTAATAAAAATCAGAGAATTCTTAGTTATGAGATATAACTTCCTTATGTCTTGGAAGTGCTAGAACCCTGAGAGCATTTTTCTAGGTTTTCCCATCTATTACAATAAGAATTTCTTACTACATACATTACCATAACTTATTCTACCAACAAGTGCCTAGCAGTCCATATTTAGTGCCTTTGTACTTCCACTTTATTTCATTGTCATTAGATAAATGTTATTTTACTCAACTGTCATTCATTTTCCAGTCTAAACAATGGGAGTGTTTGACTTGTTTCATTTGAAGAAAAAAAAAAAAAATCAGAATAGAATTCAGAATTTCTCTGACAGAATTTAGATAATGTTTAACAAAAATATTGCTTGCTTGCTTGCTTGTTTTTCAGGTATTGTAATCACCTTGTTTTTTTCAACAATAGTGACAACATTAAGAGCTTTTCAAGAGATAAGGCATAATTTTTGCATACCAAAGTTTCACGGAACTGTTTTGGTGCATCAAACATGCAACTCAGTATTCTTTGATACCTCAGCAAATAAATTCATATACCAGTGTATTATATCTTACACTGCTGATCTTCTGTTACTTCACTGTTACTGAGAATAATTAGGGAAAGTTAAAGTATGGAGCTCTAGTAGAAGTATAATTTGGAGCTGCTGTTTCCCTTGTTTGGCTTTTGTCATTCTTTTTGTTTTTTCATTCAATTTCACAACGTTGCTGTATGTGTGAACACTCATGGTGAGCAAAATAATTGTGTACAAGTCTAAGCAGAAATCTGTCTAATGGTTTATGTTTATAAGAGTGGGGTCCTTCAAACAGATAGTAAACTAACTGAAGAGCTTAAAATCAGGAGCATTGTCTTCCATGACACCCTATATTATCAAAACAGAAACCAAATTATCCTCTGAGGGTCTGTCTCTCTTTGCTCACTGTCAAGGGTGCACGTAGTCTTTAAAAACATATGTAAGAAGTGTAAATTAGAAAAATAAAGTGGGATGGGATTATTCCAGGAGGTTCCATCAGAGCATCAGGAAGCACTTCAATTGTGTGGGTGACTGAGCACTGGAACAGGTTGCACAGAGGAGTTGTGGAATCTCTCTCCTTGTAGAGCTTCAAAATTGATCTGCATATGGTCCTGGGTGATCTGCTTGTAGAAGGTTTACGTGGCAAGGTTTTGGTAGCAGGGGCCATCAGGGTGGCTTCTGTGAGAAGGATCTAGAAGCTGCCCCAAGTTTGGTAAAGGCCCCACTACTAACCAGAGCAGAGCCAATAAGCGATGCTGTTTTGTGCCTCTGTGAGAGCATATTTAAGACAGGGAAAAAAAAAATGCTGCGCCACACAGCAGCTGGGAGAGTGAGAGAAGTGAGGAACAGCCTTGCAGGTGCCAAGGTCAGTGAAGAAGGAGGGGAAGAGGTGACCCAGGTGCCGGAGCAGAAGTCCCCTGTGGTGAGGGGCATGGTGAAGCAGGCTATCCCCCTGCAACCCACGGAGTGAAGCAGGTGAAGCAGGGTTCCATGCTTCAGCCTGTGGAGGAGATCACGGTGGAGCAGGTGGACCTGCACTGATGGAGGCTGCGGCCTGTGGAAGACCCCTCTGCTGGAGCAGATTCCAGGCTGGACCTGTAGCCCGTGGAGAGAAGACCACGTAGGAGCAGGTGACCTGGCAGGAGCTGCTGCCCGTGGGGGATCCAGATTGGAGCAGTTTTCTCCTGAGGGATGGACCCCATGGTACAGACCCATATCTGGAGCAGTTCTTGAAGAGCTGCTGCCTGTGGGAAGCCCATGCCGAATCAGGTCAGAAAGGACTGCATCCAGTGGGAGGGACCCCACAGCACAGGGGACAAGAGTGACTGAGAAGGAGTGGCGGAGAAGAAGCGCTGTAGACTGACCATAACCCCCGTTCCCCTGTCCCCCTGCGCTACTCAGGGGAAGGAGGTGGAAGAGGGTGAATGGGGGGGAAGGTGCTTTTGGTTTCTTTCCTTTGTTTCTCACTTCTCTAGCTTCTTAGTAATAAACAATATCTTAGTATCTCCCTATGCTGAGTCTGTTTTGCCTGTCACAATAATTACTGTCGATCTGAACCCTTGAACCCTTTTCATGTTATTTTCTCCCCGTTCCTCTTTCAGGAGCGGGAGTGAGAGAGCGGTTGTGGTGGAGCTCGGACGCCCACCTGAGTAAAACCACCACACTGCTTGAGCAGGACATTTTGAAAAGATGATTTCGAGTTCTCTTCCATCCTTGGTCATTCTATGAATTAGTTAATCAATATTGGAGCATGTTAAGACAGCCAGAGGCTTCAAAAAAAAAAATCAGTTTAGGTACCAGTGGGTTTACCAAGAAGCAGGAATCATATGGAAAAGTTGTTTTCCATAACAGAAGGATGCATGCAAGAGAGCTGTTTTCCTGTTGTTTAATCCTCCTTACAGATCATATCTTCTTCTGTGTATAATTCATTCTCTGGGCCTTTCTCTGGTCTCAGAGAAGCCAGCAGCTGTTGGACATTATGTTTAATGAGAGTTGGACGTTAAGTTTAATGAGAAGCATTACTTCTGTCAGGTAAAGTGAGAAAACCTTTTTTTCTTTTATTTTGCTGACCTTTATGTATGTGATTGATTAAGTGTAACGGCTTTTCACCGTTTCTTTTTCTTTCACACTACCTCTCTTCCATCTTCTTCTTCTTTTTTTTTTTTTTTCTATGCTTTTACTTACCATCTCATTGTTAGCCACAACAAGCTTCCAAGCTTCCTAATGCCACTGTATAAGTCATTACATTTAGTCTACTCATTTGACTTGCTGACTTCGATGCTTGTAAAATACCTTGTCCTGACAGTAAATTAGAATACTAAAAAGCTTAGTAATTCCATAGACTATAACTTTATATGCAGCATATTCCCTGTCTTGATTTGGGGTCTCTAGGTGCTTAGCTTGAAAAGCAGAAAGGAATCTTGTATGCATTTAGAGTTACTATTATGAAAAGTACATTTACTGAAGTTTGCAACAGTTTGTTGTTGTGAAACAAAAATTCTTTAGAGATTTGTTACCACTAAATACAACAGCAAAAATATCACCAGAAGCATGTTCCTTACATTCCCAGTGGAACACAGAAGAACCCTGGCTGCTTTCCTTCATCATTTACATGTATTTTCTACTTGCTCAGCAGTGCTTATAAACAAGGACAAAAATTCAATTTACGCAGGCATCTATATTGTTCCTGGACTTTTTCTGAAGAGATGCTAAAAATGAATATTGATGCTTTAGGCCTTTTTTTTAGCAAGGGGAACAGAAAGGGAAATAAGTTCTATGTCTATAGGAAAACAATATTAAACACTGAATACAAACGTTTATATATATATATATATTTTTTTTCTGCATCCTGTTTTATAAGATAAAAAAATATGAATTTTCATTTCCTCTATCTTTTTAATCATTCATTTTAGCTATTTATAAGTGTATATTTGTTTGCATATGATTTAGTCTGTTTTCGTGGGATATTTTGTATGTTTTCTAATTTTTCTAAGGTTCACATGATAAAAAATCAAGGTGCTTGAGCGGGTCCAGAGAAGGGCAACGAAGCTGGTGAAGGGCCTGGAGAACAAGTCCTATGAGGAGCGGCTGAAGGAGCTGGGCTTGTTCAGCCTGGAGAAAAGGAGGCTCAGGGGCGACCTTATTGCTCTTTACAGACACCTTAAAGGAGGCTGTGGTGAGGTGGGGTTTGGTCTGTTCTCCCATGTTTCTGGTGACAGGACGAGGGGGAATGGACTTAAGTTGCGCCAGGGGAGTTTTAGGTTGGATCTTAGGAAGAACTTCTTTACTGAAAGAGTTGTTAGACATTGGAACAGGCTGCCCAGGGAAGTGGTGGAGTCATCATCCCTGGAAGTCTTTAAAAGACGTTTAGATGTAGAGCTTAGGGATATGGTTTAGTGGGGACTGTTAGTGTTAGGTTAGAGGTTGGACTCGATGATCTTGAAGTCTCTTCCAACCTAGAAATTCTGTGATTCTGTGATTCTGAAAAATATTTCAAATTGTCCTAGTTTCATCTGTGATATACTTAATTTTCTTCATAGTACTTGGTATGGTGCGGTGTTTTGAATTTAGAATGAGATATTGCTAACACAGTTATTATTTAGTTGTTGCTGAGCAATGCTTACACAGAGCCAAGGACTGAAAAGGAGCCAAGGAGCTGAATGCTCTTAATGATGTCATGTCAGCAAAGTACCTGGGGGTACACAAGGAGCTGGGAGAGGACACAGACAGGACCCATGCTGGCCAAAGTCATGTCCTGTTGTGGTTAAACCAGAATACAAACACATTAATATAAGACATGAGAATTTTAATGGACTTTTGTAGCTTCAGCAAGACAGCTTTCACAGCATAAATGGTGTGACAAAGTTATCACGAGTTATATAGATTTACTTAGCTGATCTAAGCTGTTGATGTTGTTTCACATCCTTTGTAATGACAGTATCACACATCAAAAAGAGATGAACATTTTGACATTGTTATACTGTGTCATAATAACATTGACATAATAATCTCTTGGTGCAGAAGACATACAAACGGTTTGGTTTTTAAATAATACATTATTCCAAGTCATAAGAACATTCTAGATTTCGAATTCATCCACTCTCTACTTCTTGGTCTTTCCTGATTGTCCTTAATATATATATATATTTAAAAGCTTTCTCTGACAATGCTTATACAAAAAGAAGCATATATTCTAGACTACAGTTAGACGATGGACTATAAAATCCTCACCAGACAATACAAGTTCTGCTAAAATGAATATAAATGAATATGATGATAGAGTATATCTCTCTCCCCATCCTGCTCCGTGAAACCTAGATTAATAAATAATAAGTTTGATTTGAGTCCTATTTCTGCTATAAAGTGTTTTTTGTTTGTTTGATTGTTTTATGTTTTTTTTTTTTTTTTCTCAGAGTAAACTAAAAACTGCATAATGCACTATTATAGCTGTTACATCAGTGCTGTAGTGATTCATAGCAAATATTCAAAAGATATTTATATTTTAATGCAATAGCAGAAGGCAGTGTGAAGTTTCATCTTACAGTCATTTTCCAGGTTTATTGCCAAAAGACTTTCCACAGGATAAGAAGACATATCTGTTTAAGTCTTAATATAGACCCACTTGACACAAACACAGGACACACAGAAGCTTGTGTTACTGAATGGTGGTCAATTGTTACTGACAACAAATGAAAAAAGTCTTTGTCAGCTCCTTCATGTTGCACAATTTCTTAGGAAAATGCGGAGGTCTGGTGAGTCGAAATTCAGGCCTCTTCTAAATGGGTTTCCTCTTCCATTTTTTCATCATCTCCAAAATGCAGTTTTGCGAAACACGTTACTCGTTACGAAACTCTCATTAGGTGATTGTAATGGTTAGCACACATGACTGTATACATGTGTGCACACCAGGAAAACTGCAGAGAGGAGAGGAGAGATTCAGAGGGTCCGAAAGGTAGAAAGATATACTTGTAGTTGCTTTTAAGTCGTTTTTTTTTTTCCTTTTTGTTTTTCTTTTCCTTTTTTTTTTTTTTTTTTTTCTAGTTAACCTGGTAGAACTGTTTATAGTGTTATATTTACTTGTATTTTTGAATAACCCTAAATATGATTTTTAATTTGCAGTGTAGGGCAACTGACATACTGAAAATCTGTATCTTTTTTTGCCTAATATGTTAACTCTTTTTTTTTTTTTTTTTTTTTCTGGCATGACTGTCATTGATTTTGTGTTTGTGATTCCTTTCAAATCTAGTTAATCCTTGTTGTGGGTTAACCCCAGTAGACAGCTGAGCACCGCGCAGTCATTCACCCATTTCCCCTTCCCAGACACAGAGTGATGGGGGAAGGAGAAGGGAAGAGTAAAATCAAGGAAACTTGTGGATTGAGATAAAAAAATGTTTAATAAATAAAGGGGAACTGGAAGAAGTGAGAAAAAAAGCAAAACAAAATAAGTAATGTAAAGATAATCACACTCTACCTCCCACAGGTAGACCAATATCCAGCCAGTTCCAAGCAAAAAATGTCTGACCTCTCTCCATTTTTGTTGCTGAGCATCGTGTTATATAGTATGGACTATTTCTTTGTTTAGTTCAGGTCATATGCTTGGTTGTGTCCCCTACCAACCTCTTGTGTACCCCTCAATCTACTCAGCGTGTGAGGGCAGAGTGAGAAGCAGACATGCCCTTTACACTGTGCAAACACTGTTCAACAATAGAATCATAGAATCATAGAATATCCTGAGTTGGAAGAGACCCTTAAGGATCATCAAGTCCAACTCTTGACACCGCACAGGTCTACCCAAAAGTTCAGACCATGTGACTAAGTGCACAGTCCAATCTCTTCTTAAATTTAGACAGGCTCGGTGCAGTGACCACTTCCCTGGGGAGCCTGTTCCAGTGTGCAACCACCCTCTCTGTGAAGAACCCCCTCCTGATGTCAAGCCTAAATTTCCCCTTCCTCAGCTTAACCCCGTTCCCGCGGGTCCTGTCACTGGTGTTAATGGAGAAAAGGTCTCCTGCCTCTCGACACCCCCTTACGAGGAAGTTGTAGACTGCGATGAGGTCTCCCCTCAGCCTCCTCTTCTCCAGGCTGAACAGGCCCAGTGACCTCAGCTGTTCCTCGTACGTCTTCCCCTCCAGGCCTTTCACCATCTTCGTCGCCCTCCTCTGGACACTCTCCAACAGTTTCATGTCCTTTTTATACTGTGGTGCCCAGAACTGCACACAGTACTCGAGGTGAGGCTGCACCAGCGCAGAGCAGAGCGGGACAATCACCTCCCTTGACCTACTAGCGATGCCGTGCTTGATGCACCCCAGGACACGGTTGGCCCTCCTGGCTGCCAGGGCACACTGCTGGCTCATATTCAACTTGCTGTCTACCACGACCCCCAGATCCCTCTCTTCTAGGCTGCTCTCCAGCGTCTCATCGCCCAGTCTGTACGTGCAGCCAGGGTTTCCCCGTCCCAGGTGCAGGACCCGGCACTTGCTTTTATTGAACTTCATGCGGTTGGCGATCGCCCAGCTCTCCAACCTATCCAGATCCCTCTGCAAGGCCTTTCCACCCTCATTCGAGTCCACAACTCCTCCTAGTTTGGTGTCATCAGGAAACTTGCTCAAAATACTTTCTATTCCTACATCCAGATCGTTTATAAAAATACTGAAAAGTACCGGCCCTAAAATGGAGCCTTGAGGGACCCCACTGGTGACCGCCTGCCAGCCTGACGCAGCCCCATTTACCATAACCCTTTGGGCCCTGCCCATTAGCCAATTGCTCATCCATCGTATTATGTTTTTATTTAGCTGTATGGTGGACATTTTGTTCAGTAGGATCCTATGGGAAACCATGTCAAAAGCCTTGCTGAAGTCCAAAAAAGTCACATCAGCTGGTTTCCCTTGGTCCACCATACGGGTGATCTTATCATAAAAGGAAATCAGGTTAGTTAGGCAGGACCTACCCTTCACAAACCCATGCTGGCTGGGACCAATGACTGCTTTGTCCCCCAGGTGCGCCTCAATAAGTTCGAGAACCATCTTCTCCATGATTTTACCAGGCACTGACGTGAGACTGACAGGCCTGTAATTGCTAGGGTCTTCTTTCTGACCCTTCTTGAAAATTGGCACAACATTTGCCAGCTTCCAGTCTACCGGGACCTCTCCAAATTGCCAGGATCGTTGAAAAATAATTGAGAGAGGTTCCACAATGATGTCCGCCAGCTCTTTCAGCACCCGGGAATGAATCCCATCTGGACCCATGGACTTGTAGGGATCCAGGTGGAGTAGCAAATCCCGCACACGTTCAGGGTCAATTGGGAGTTTGTCATCCCCACCGTCCTGGTCCTCCAGCTCAGGGCACCCTGGGTCCCGAAGCCCATCATCGGCATTGAAGACAGAGGCAAAGAAGGCGTTAAGCGTCTCTGCTTTGCATATGTCATTGTCTGTGAGGAGACCTTCCCTATCAATGAGCGGCCCTATGTATTCTTTAGTTCTCCTTTTTCCATTCACATATCTAAAAAAAAAAACTTTTTATTTTCTCTCACAGACACAGCCAGCTTCAACTCTAGGTGTGCTTTGGCCACACGAATTTTCTCCCTACAAACACGAACAGCATCCCTGTATTCTTTCCATGACACCTGGCCCTCCTTCCAGTAGCGAAACACTCTCTGTTTCCGCCTAATCTCCATTAGAATGTTCCTGGTCAGCCACGCCGGCCTCCTGCCTCGCCTGCCTGACTTGCGATATTTAGGAATTGCCTGATCTTGTGCTTCTAGGAGGCATCACTTAAAGAATGACCAGCACTGGTGGACATCGAGGCCTTCAAGAGCAGTTTCCCAGGGGACCTTGCTGACTAGTTCCCTGAGCAGCCTGAAGTCCGCCTTCCCCATATCTAGGGATGAGGTTTTGGTGGCACTTTTCCTTCTTTCACCGTAAATTTTGAACTCAACCACTTCATGGTCGCTATGACCAAGGCAGCCACCAATCACCACATCTCCCACCAGACCCTCTCTGTTTTCTAGCAACAGGTCTAGGAGGGCACCTTTCCTAGTTGGCTCCGTTAGCACCTGCACCAAGAAGTTATCATCTAGGTGCTTCATGAACCTCCTGGACTTGCTCGTGTCAGCCGTGTAGCACTCCCAGTTAACGTCTGGCAAGTTGAAGTCCCCCATAAGGACAAGGGGAGTTAATCTCGAGGCCTCTCTTAGTTCTGTAAAGAATAATTTATCGGCGCTATCGTCCTGGCCAGGCGGTCTGTAATAGACTCCCACAACGACATCCCCTTTATTCGTTCATCCCTTGATCCTTACCCAGAGGCTCTCAACTTTGCCATCGCCAACCTGAAGTTCCACACAGTCCAGCCCCTGCTTCACATACATCGCCACCCCACCACCTCCTCTACCCTGCCTGTCCCTCCTGAAGAGCCTGTAACCATCTATCGCAACACCCCAGTCACAGGACTCATCCCACCAGGTTTCGCTTATGCCGATGATGTCGTAGTTGCGGGACTGGGCCAAGACTTCTAGCTCATCCATTTTATTTCTCATACTGCATGCGTTCGTGTAGAAGCACTTCAGGTGCGTCTCCTTACACTCAGCACCTTGTGGATCTGACTGAAGGACCTCACTGGCACACAGCCCCTCTGATTCTAGCGTACCATCCCTTAGGTCTTCACCGGCGTGCCTGGTTTTAGCCCCTTCCCCCTTCGACTCTAGTTTAAAGCCCTATCTATCAGCCCTGCCAACTCCTGACCAAAGATCCTTACCCCTCTCCGAGAGAGGCGCATCCCATCCGGTGCCATCAGGCCCGGTGTAGCATAGACCTTGCCGTGATCAAAGAACCCAAAGTTCTGCCGGTCACACCAGTCTCGAAGCCACGAGTTTATGTGAACAGCACGCCTTTCAGCTTCGATCCCCCCTATCGGAAGGACAGAGGCAAACACAACCTGCGCGCCTGATCCTCTAAGTAGTCGCCCCAAATCCCTAAAGTCTCTTTTGATCGCCTTCGGACTTCTCGTTGCTACTTCATCGCTACCAGCCTGAAAGACCAGTAGCAGGTAGTAGTCAGTGGGCCGTACCAGGCGCTTGACTTTCTTGGCAAAGTCTCTCACCCGAGCCCCAGGGAGGCAATAGACTTCTCTGCGGGTTGGGTCCGGTCAGCATATCGGTCCCTCTGTCCCTTTCAGAAGGGAGCCCCCCATAACAATAGCCCTTCTTTCTTTTTTGAAGGATGATGTGGCAATGCAATGTGTAGGTCGCCTTGTCTTAGGCGCCCCCTCCAACTGGGACAGGTTTTTATCTACTTTGTCATTCAGATTGTCTTGTTCTAGTCCTTCATATCGATTATTTAAGGGTAGATGAGAAGGTGAGGTGGGCAGAGAGAGGGCTCGCCTACCACCCCGAATAGGCACCTGCCTCCATTCCCCCCCTCGATCTAGGTCTCCTCCCGCTGCCTGGCAGGAGGGAACCTCCGTCTTCTGCATAACAGGAGATGCCTGTGCTGTGGCAGGCTCGTGAGCCTGCCTCAGAGAGGGTAGAGTGCACCTCCACCAGTCAATTTCCATCTCTGATGCCCTGATGCTCCTGAGCCTGTTCACCTCCTCCCGGAGCACCGCTACCTGGCTGAGCAGTTCTTCAACCTGGGCACACCTCCCACAGGCATACCCACCACTGCTGTCGGAGACCGACAGAAGGCTGGGGCACACTCTGCAGCCCAGGACCTGGACGGCTGCATGTTTCCCCGAGCCCTCCGTCTGAGTAGCCACACTGGTGAACGTGGCTGGAGATGCCGCACGAGATGCGGAGGCCATGTTTTTCTGCCTGGTTGATACCATGGTCAGGTTCTACGCAAGCAGGTTACAAGCACCGAAGGGAGAGGCAGCTGCAACAGAGCGACGATGGGCCCCCCGCTCGCCCTGCCCGCGCGAACTGCCGTGCAAACTGCTGTGCCACGCCCTGTTTGCCCATCCTGTTCGCAACGCTCCTGGTCGCTCGCGCTCCCTAGAGGCAACTTTTAAACAGCCTGGGAGGGGGCGCTGCTGGCTCCGCCCGCGCCTCGTCAGACTCCCTCGCGAGGACTGCCGGGTCCCGGCGGCTCCCCCGAGTGGCCTCGATGCCGGACAAAAAACCCTGCCCGCCTCAGTCCCCTGCTCCGCTGCAGAACACATCTGCCCCGGAGCTGATCGCCTCAGCAAATGGCTCAATAGCTGAAACATGTGTGTTATCACTAATGTGATACCATCACATGCAAATCCAAAAAGCAGTACCATATGAGCTGCTATGAATAAAATTAACTCCATTCCAGCCATACCCAATGTAATATCTACCCCTTACTCCATACCATTTATGTCATGCTCAGTGGCATGTCCTCACTACCTATGCTATCTAATATATCTTCATTAATAGCCACCTCATTTCCTGTCCTTTGGTATATACATAACTCCCTTCATCTATAGGTCTTTTCTGTCAGATGTCCATAATATATCCATATAAAGTCCAGGACTTGGGTTCTATTTGTTATGGTGGTTGCTCTGGACAGGAGACATATGTTGTGTTGAGTTACTAGATGCCAAAGCCTGTTCAGATTGGGTCACTGCTGCTCTTGCCTGGCTTTTGCATTTATTTAGGTGATTCATCGTGATTCATCATGATTTAGGTGACACATCAGATTTCCCCATCCTCCTTCATTATCCATTGCCTGGGTCCTTGAGTGAAAGCAATCCCAACAACAGATTTGCCTTTTCCTGATGGAGGAACAACTCATAATGTCTTTCCCAGCCAGTTCCCTACATGGGCTACAGTGCAACCTGATGTCCTTCAACAATACACAGGGGTTTTGTTTGGTCAAGGCCAAATTAGATACTATATAAGTCTCTTCTATTCTTACTCTCCATGGAAAGTATAGGTATAATTATAACTTTTAGCTGCATTTTCTGGCACATCTAGAGACAATACATGTACTGTAGCTGTTACGCTTTATTACCATACAAGTTCAGTGATGTCTTTTTTTCTGGA
The DNA here is from genome assembly GCF_047663525.1 of Anas platyrhynchos. Taxonomy (NCBI): domain Eukaryota; kingdom Metazoa; phylum Chordata; class Aves; order Anseriformes; family Anatidae; genus Anas; species Anas platyrhynchos. The sequence continues at coordinate 193,989,440 of NC_092587.1, read as the reverse complement.
ACCATGAAAGAGATGTACATTGAACAGGCATCACGTGTCTTTGTTCAAAGTTGTTAATGTTCACATCCAAACTCGTTAAAGTCAGTAGGGGGGTCTTGGTGTTTTTGCTGTTCTTTATTTTCTGCTAAGTGATTATAATTTTATCAAGGTTTATCATGGTACAAATATGTAGAACTATCTTCGTATTCATTTTACAGAGAAAAAAAAAAAAAGGAATGAAACTTTTGTTGACAATAGTATCTCTATTAGTAAATATGAATATATGAGTAGATATGAAATAGAATGATCACTGTATTATTGTGATGATTTACTTGATTGCAAACATGACACTCCAGTTTTAGCTTTTATGTTTTTACACAAGCATTAGTACTTCACTATAAAATATTTTACACTACCCTTTTCGTATGGGTCTGTCTTTTTGTGGTTGAGATGGAAGTTATTCCAATGAGGATTACTGAGTTATGGAGTCTCCTTCTTTTGAGATATTCAAAGGCTGTAGGTGACCCTACTATGAGCAAGGAGTTGGACAAGGTGACCTCCAGAGATCCCTTCAAACCTCATGCATATTGTAACTGTAATTCTGTGATCTGATCCTCTAATATTACTCAGCCAAATGACTTCTGCTAAATTTGTATCCCAGTATTTGCATGTCCCTGTGCCCATTGCTTTCAGTATAGTCTTCAACAGTCCATGGTATCATTCAAGCTTTCAGAAGGCTGGTGCAGGATAGAGAATATGGTACACCTGATTAATGCTAGGTTTCTTGGCAAGGTGCTTATGTGGATGTGTTGGAAATGTGTCCCATTGTCTCGGTTCTTTCTGGGGTGTAGTTTCACCGCAGAACTTCCTTTTCAAGGCCTAGGGTGGTGTTTTGGATGTTGGTGTATACAGGGTGTGTTTCCAGCTATCCCATTGTTACTTCCACCAAGGTAAACACATGACTCTTGACTTGTAAGTTTTGTGGCACTATTATGTAATTAATCTGCCAGCCCTGCTTCATACTGATATTGTAGCTACTGGGGACCTAAGTAACAACGGAAGTAAGCTGAGCTGGGGGGAGCATTGTTGACATTTTCATGGAGGACAGTGCACTTGACTTTTCTGTTGCAGTTGTTGGGAAGGTGCTACTATCTGACCAATTTAAAGGGAAGCACAGGTCTTGTATTGTTAAAAACAAAAATATTTTGATGAAAATCTTCATAATGAAAAATCCTTATTTGAGAACCTAAATCGTTCTTGTTCATGAGGATACTGTAGCTTACTGAAACCAAAATATTTTAGTATGGGTCTACTGTATTTAGAATTTCAACAAACGAAGAGAAAAAAATGAGTATTTATTGGACAGTAGCTTACAGGATACTTAATTATGGTGCCTAATTTTGTCTTTTATCATTTAATTGGAAAATTTAAGAAGCTATTACTATATACATGTCCTATTAATGTACTTCCTTTTATAGATTATTACAGTTTTTTATTTTTTCTTCTTTATTTGAATTGATCACTTGAACCATTAACATGTGTAAGTCCCCATGATAAAGGTCATGATAAATTAGATCATGATGTAAAATTCCCTTCCTCTGGGGCTTGCTTAATATTTAATGTTCAATGCTATTGTGTTGGATTTGGCACTTGAGTCATTTCCTGTGTTACTGTACATTTCCTTATCTACAGAAGTACTCCTGAGGTCTTGTAATTTGCAGGCAATAGGGACTTTCTATCAAGCTTTTGACCAGTCTCTTAATTATTTACCATGTCAAAGATTCTCTAATTTTTTATTGCCCCCTCGTGGGCCATTTACTAAAAGCAATTTGCTATTTTGGAGATAAATTAGCTTTATTTTGATTTGTACACAGCAAAAGAATTGTAAATAGGCTTTTTCAGGTCATCAGAGATCCTATTAAATTCTGCTGCCCTCATTTTCATATTCTTAAAAGATCTATTTTTGGCCTTGTTAATAACAACAAACATCTTGACATTTTAATACTGCAGTTGACTTTTTCAGAAGACTATAGATTAGAGATGAGGTGAGTTGAACTACTATTATTAAAATTATTTATTTATGTATTTATGGCATTTAAAAAGGTTTATGTCTCTGTGAAGCCCAGGTTGCTTCTGGACAAAACTGTCTGTTGGAGTGCACCTGGCTAATCGTTAAGTACAAATTTATGTCCTCTGCCTGGTCACCCAAATGGGACTTGTACCACAGATGAGAAAGACTGGTTCCTTTCTGAAATGGAGTGGCGAGTTGTAACTGCAGTTATACAACTGAGCATCACTTTCAAAACTTCCCTTTCTTCCTCCCCCTCAAAAACGTAGTGTAAATTCTGTGAGTATTGGCCATATGAAGATTTTGGTATAAAGAATCAGGTTTGGTTACTTTGGATTAATAATTCTTCACTCTAGACTGTTTTTTTTTTGTTGTTGTTGTTGTTGTTTGTTTGTTTTTTCTTGCCCCTGTCTTGAAAGAGAAGCTGTACATTGCTAAAGTGAATGTGTCAAGTGGCTAAAGTCAGGTGTATTGAACATGGATACTGGGATCAGACTTTGTGAGCAAAGCAAGATTGTTTCCAGAAGGTTCACTTGCAATATTGGCATCTACATACCTCCAAATGCAGAAATAATAAAAATAATAAAATTGTATTTCTGCTGGAAACTCTTTTGGAAGATTTAGGTAGAAAGTAAATAAACAGACCATGTTGTTTGTTTGTTTCAGGAAATAAATTATATTTTATTTAAAAGCACCAGGAATTTTATACTTAGCCTCAGTCCTGAAAGTGATGTATACAGAGAGAGGGATTACGTTAAATTAAAACCACTGGTAAAATAGGTTTATACATGCCATAAAATACTTGAAATGAAGTGTCTATTTTACTGAAAGGGTTGTTAGGCATTGGAATATGCTGCCCAGGGAAGTGGTTCAGGCACCATCCCTGGAGGTCTTTAAAAGATATTTAGATGTAGAGCTTAGTGATATGGTTTAGTGGAAGACTTGTTAGTGTTAGGTCAGAGGTTGGACTAGGTGATCTTGTAGGTCTCTTCCAACCTGGGTGATTCTGTGGTTCTGTGATACCTGAAGAAGTAGGACAATGAAATATCTCTTGTGAGCAAGCAGAGAATAAGACATGAATTGTAAGGTACAGCTAACAAGATTTTTCTTCAGCTGCGATTTTGAATATATAGCAATAATGACGAGGGTGTGATTATTCCAAGAGAGGTGTTGTTTAGAGGGTGTTTATAATTAGAGATTTTTCCACTGCATTGTCCAGTCCAATTTGTTCATTTTGATGGAAGAATCAATAGTGCTAGCCAAAATAACTGGGAAATTAATAGCAACTAATATAGCACAATATTCATGTCTTCCTTGTTTTAACTGGCATTTAGGAAAGGCCTTGGCAGAGTGGCAGCCCATATGTAGAGGCTGGAGACTGTGCAAACTGACAGCTTTATGAATTTTCATCATTCTTCAGTTTCACATGCATTCAGTGTAGCTGTGAAAACAGATGAGGAGGCAGGGAAGCTCTATAAATGACAATGTCCCTAATAAGGATAAGTATTTCAGCACTAATTGAAGGAATATGTGCATAACTTCTGTGGATGCCAGTTTTGCTGTTTTTCTCAAGCTGTTATTTAAGGGCTGAATATTTCACTTAACTGCAGTCGCTTGTACCAAGGCTTTGGAAGCACAGAAACAACAGATGAAAACATGTCTCTAATGAAAACCTGAAACAATCTTGTTTGTTTTTCTTTCTTTTAAAGAAAGAACTTTTGGTTTATGAGAGAATATGAAAAATGAGAAATATCCTTACAAAACGATGAACTTTTTCCATTTACTTCTTTTTTTTTTTTTTTTTTTTTTTTCTATATTTAGAGAATGAATAAATGCCATGGTGTCACACCATATAATTCAACAGAATTTACTGCAATCAAAACCATGACTTAGTTAAAGATGCGAGAATTTAAAGGTTCACTCAAGACTTACTGCAGGCTACTGGAGGATTTCTAAACTCAAATGCGTGCTCACAAACCTTCTCTCTTTTTCATGAACTACCCTTCTCTTTCGTCAGTGTGTACAGCAGAAAACCTTTGAACCTCGAGGAGTCTGCCCTGAGAGGCGTCCCACCTCAGGGGGAGACCATCAGTCACAGCCTGCTGTGGTCCTTGGAGAGCTGAAAGGATGCTTTGCTTAGGACCACCAAGGACTGTCAGTACTTCTCCTTCCTGACAGATATCCTGTTCAGATTAGGCAATTCTGGTATTTTCCACCAACCATGCCATTCTGGTACCTTCCAGAATGTACTGTTCTGGTACTTCCCAGGCTAGGCTATGATCCAGGTTGCAGTGTCCAAGACAGCGTCAGGGAGTGCCTGTTCATACTCACTTGTTATGCCTGTTGCTAACAGGCAGATGATGTAACATTAGTTAATCTTGAGTCACAGCTGAACTGAAGAAAGTGTTACTCCACCACACGTGATAATCCTGAAACAAGGAGGTGTTTGTCTATGATGTAAATCCCAGATGTGAAAGAATATGAACACACAGACATACATACTCCATTAATTTCCACAGAACAAAGGAAAGAGAGGAAGATCTAAGACCTTTCTGTGTTATTTTTTACTTAAATATACATATATAGAGAGAGTGATATATAGTAATAATATAAATGAGCTTTTCTGGCCTCAGTATGACAGCATTTTTAAATACACATTGTGACTACTGCTGTTTTTATGCCATCTAATACTAAAATATGAGTTTTTGTTTTCCAGTGACCAATAAAATATGAATAAGTGGCTTGTCTTAAGCCCAGCTGTTATGATGTTTCCAAAAGTATTAAGACTTTAAGGATTTATGTGTATTCTTTTGTTTTGTTTTGTTTTGTTTTATGTTTGCTTGTTTGTTTTATAGAGCTGTATAAAAGAACAGACAATTATGAGACATTTACCAGTTTCATTTAACGAGTTCTGGTGGTATGAGAGGACAGGTAGAAAAGAAAGAGGGAACATAAGAAGTAAAAACATATTCTTATAACACTTAGTTTGTTCACAAAGAAAAAGAAGACACCAGCACAATTAAAATTTGGCATTAGATGACATGCTTTCATAGTGCATCACACTATCAAAGTTCATGCCAGGAGTTACTGCAGAGGCTCTAGTTCAGTAGCATTTGTTTTAAAAGTCCTGGAAACCGCAGTCTGCTCCGGGACTGATCTACAAAAGTCCTCAGAATCAAAGACAAATGTTTGATGGGTAATCTCCTTCTCAGCTGTATCTCTAGTCACTATGTGAGATTTAAATGTTATATGAAATCCTCCTAGCATGTTACTTTTTGAGTGAATTTCATCATAGAAGCAGCATTAGGTACATGATTTGATCCTGCTGAGGAACAGATTTTGGAAATGAAATGCATTATACAAAATATTTTTGTATATTTTTAAATACATCTTGAAGTAATAGAGAGCACTTAGTGGTGACTAGTCAAATGGTAGTGTCAATTTACCAAAGGTTTGTAAATTAAAAACTAATATTTTTATTTTTATCCTCACTTGCCATTACTTCTATAATCATTTATGTTACATACATATATTCTTTGCTTTCCACAAAGGTGTAAATTCTCCAATCCAAAATGAATGAAGGAAGAAAAAAGATTGCCCTTGGAAGTAGAAGTTCTCAGTTCCTTCAGTTCATTAGCACTGTTTAGACTTGCAAATAATGTGAAGAAAAAATACTGTCTAGATTTGTGGCCAGACTGGCATATGTGTAAAAGTTAGAAAGGAAAATAAGTCAACTGAGATGTCAGTCAGAAGCTGTTTAAGCTGTAATGATAAAGAGGATGAAAGAATCTGTTTTAATTTTAATTAACACTAAGGGGACAGAAGGCAAAATTCACATTAGCATTCTGAATAATCTTGAACATTCATTGTTTTCTATCTCTCTGAGTCAGCAGCCTATTTGAATCAGTCAGTCTTAGAAAATTATATTATGATATATTGGTTTGATCACTTTCCTAGTTCTGTTTGGAATGCAGCCATCATTTAGAAAACTGCAGAACAAAAGCATCTGAAGTACTTAGTGGAAAAAAAAAAAAAAAAAAAGGAGTAGATAGAATCCACCAACAATTTAAATTCCATATCTGTATACCAGTAGGGAATATAGTCATGCCTGAAATGTGATTTTACTTTGTTGATATTTGAAACAAATTTTACAAGTACCATACATTCTTTAGTCTGTCTTTGAGTGATCTGAATAGTGATCTGAATCTACCTTGAAGACTTTATGTTGAGATTTATCTTGAAATCTGTGCTAACAAATTTTGCTAAAACATCACAAAGAAGAATAAATAAAATTAGACATCTTCCATTATCTAGCAGCCATCTAATATTGTAAAGGGTTAAAAACAGCAGAAGAAAACTTTACAGAAAAAGTCTAAATCATTAGCATAGTTAATTTGTTTTTTTTTTTTTTCTGAATCTATTTTCCAGAATTGATTTTTGATCTGGGCACAACATTGCAAGAAGCTGGATTTTTGTTTTTTTTTCCTATTATTTTTCAGCTAAAAACATTTACTTTACTTTTCTTTGTTTATTCCAGTGTGGGCAGCACATATTTTCGTGCAATTAAAATTTGGGAATATTTTTGAAAAGAGAGGAAGAAATGTAAAAAACATACCCAGCTTCAAAAAATAAATCTTGAAATCCCAAGTCAGTCTTTGCCTAAATTTCTGAATACTTGTATACTCTGGGTGCACATATTTCCTACTGGATGTTTCCCAAGTGCCTAAGTTTTTGCCAGTAGACATGCACTCAACAATCTATGTTGTGAAATGGAGCAACGAAGTAACTCGTTCATGTCAAAGCCCCATGAAGATTCCTCAGGGAGGCATTCTCTTGCCTTGTGGAGCCTGAGCTGGAAGATTTCAAGACTTGCCTACCAGATAAATACAATGCCAGGCAAACATGAAGTAGGACCATTAAGGTTGTAGTAATTAAAATTGGAACAAGGTAGACTAGAATTGAACTTTTGCCTGGTCTCTTCCCTCCCCAGACTATTCACCAGTAACTGAGAAAGAAAGGCTTTGTCCTTCCTGGGATAAATATTCCATCAAAAATGGAACAGCCTTAGCCATCAAGAGAGCTTCATAGTGCATGTTTTTGCCATGTTGTTTAAGGGAGCTCTGACAAAGGTAGTAGATATGAGTTCTTGTGCCCTCAAAATACAAAAATAGGTTGAATCTTTCTAATGAGTTAAAGGGAGGAGTCTATTTCTTCCTCATCATCTCATCACAAGACTGAAGTGATTCAACACTGCCCTGTAGAAGATAGTTTATGACTCCACACAGACCCAGTGAAAGGTACTTATATCCAGACGCACCAGCAAACGTTTTACATTGAGAATAAGGGCTCATGCCACTATCTGGACTTTCTTATTTCTTACATTTAGGGATTTTGTGATCTGTCAGATGGCTTTGGATTGAAAAAAAGAGAAAAAATCCTTGGATTTTTTTTAGACAAGTACCTCACCTTTCTGGTCATAAGGAATTCAGTGTATCAGCTTCAATGCTTATTTTCTTGCAGTTTTTACAGAATTTTCTGGAATTCTTTAGTTCCATTTAATCTAAATAAGTGACTACAACTATATTTTATTATTCTATTGTTCTTGACAAAACAAAGTGTCTGTTCCAAAGGGATGAAGGCTTCTTTCTTAGCAACCGGGGTTACTGGGAGATGTAACAAGAACATCAAATTTAAAAAAAAATTCCAAGGTTTTACAATGAAAAATATAGATCAGAATGAAAATTAAATTTAAAATGCACAAGCCAGAGAATAACAAAATATTAAGTGAAAATGTTAAAGCACTAATATCTGTGGGAGACAAATACAGTATGTTTGAATTCAAGTTTCAGAAAGCTTGGCAAGTAATTTACTCAGTAGCATTCATTCTTGAGTATCTCCATTGCATGCCTCAGTGTAATCAGCTTTAGCCAAAATATAAAACCTTCATCAGGAGATACTGTGGGATATCAGCTGGAAGATATTCTTCCTTAAATATTTGATATTTTTATTAAAAATCTTGCTTTGAATAAAAGAAATAATGCAACTGTTACAAGGTCTGCCCTGTCTACATACCCTACACACAGCAACAGACGTGCCTGTCTCTGTTTTATCTTACAGCAAAATGCATAGATATAAATGGATTTGAAGACTTTCCCAATAACATTTTTCATCATTGATAAGTTATCCTGCAGCATTTCAGTTTGATGGTTTTGATCAACTGCTACAATGAAAGCCTGACTAAGGTTAAAATTATTTTAGTAGCATGTGTATGGAGCCAAAGTAGAGTCTGTTAGAGCTACAAGCTTTTGAGTATATTAAGAATTCTTCAGGAATAAACATTGCATATCAGTCACAACAGTTAAGGAAATACTGTAAGAGGTGTTGTGTAGCAGGCTTTCCACAGGGTTTGCAGCACTATTTTGGCTGGAGTTTTCCCTCGGAAGAGATCCAGTGCAGAAAAATAATTGGAAATTTATAAATTGTCTGCATAAACTCCCAATATTAAATGTATTGAAAATTGTGGTGAATAAACATAACATTCACTAATTTAGACAGGCAAACAGTGCTCAGCAATATATGAAAAAGCCATGCCTAAACTGCAGAATGTTAGTCAAACTGTCCAGTACTGCACCTGCTGCTGACATTTAATGTTATTGAGTTAAAAGAAAAAAAAGAAAAAAAAAAAAAAAGGTGGGTGGGAAGATGTAACAGTAGAATTTGTTCATCTTTCACACTTACTGTCTTATTGCTTTGGAATATAATTTTATTTAAATGTGCTGAAAAACATCTGATTTGAAAAAAAAAAAATGGAAAAGATAGAAATAACTTTTATCTTACGATGCTAAAAGATAAACTGGAATAGTCAGGAGTTGATGACAATCATAAAGAAAATGTGAAGAGAAGACCTACAATGCTATTTCCCATTAAGAAGGTTACCTGCATAAAGAACTGTCTAATTCTGCCTGTGCATGCTTATCACAATACCACTCTTCAGGGTGCCAGTAATGCATCACCTATCAGCACAAAATGTGCAAACAACTATGCTGCCACTTTTTGACTAAAGCATTTAAAAATACTGGTGAGCACAATGTTAGATCTATATTGTAAGTTGTTTCTTTGTGGATCCTTGTTCAGATGCAATTTAATACTATTTGCATGTAGAGAACAAGGAAAGGAAATTTATATAGGAGATGGATGAGCATATTTCAGATTGTTTCCCTCTTGTTTTCTTTCATCAGGATGAGATGCATGAATGAATATTTAGTAGAAAAGGGAAGCAAAATCCTAGGAATGCATTCCTTTGCATAGGTCTGCATTATTTATATCTATAATAGTCTCCTAGTTCTGTGCAGTGGGTTGAGACCAATCTTCCCATGGTTACATAACTAAAACAGCTAGAATCAATAAAGACTATTTTACTCCAACATATATATATATATATTATATATCCATTATATATTATAATATATATATATATGTTGGAGTAAAATAGTATATAGTATATTTATATAATATATAATATATAATATATAATATATAATATATAATATATAATATATAATATATATAATACATATATGTAATTATATATATATATATAATATATATATATATGAGGGTTCTCCATCACCCTCATCATGAAAATATATATATATAAACCCTGCTCAGAAATTAGATTGAATAGTTCATTATTTTGATACAACTTAAAAATAAACAAACAAAAAAGACACTAATGTTTGACAAGCTGTTTGTCAGCATCAGGTGAAAGTTTTTCAACCCTTTGATATTCAGAAAACCATGTTGCTAGAAGGAAAAAAAAAAAAAAGTGCTTATATAACCTATATATATATGACACAATGTGGGGGTTGTTCCTGGAAATTACCTAGGAAGAATGTAGGAATGGAGAACAACACATTGTATTTTGGTTTCCACTGACTAATTACAACACTGTCTTCATCCACAGCACAAATGGCCATTATTATTATTATAACAATGTAAATTGTATTTATTTTTGAGAGATAACATGTTGTTGTGGCTTAACCCAGCCAGCAGCTAAGCACCACACAGCCGTTCACTCACCCTCCCCCTTCCCTCTCTGGGATGGGTGAGAAAATCAGGAAAATGAAGCCTGTGGGTTGAGATAGAGACAGTTTATTAGGACAGAAATAATAATAATAATAATAATAATAATAATAATAATAATAATAATAATAATAATAATAATGTATACGAAACAAGTGACGCACGATGCAATTGCTCACCACCTGCTGACCGATGCTCAGCTTATCCCCAAGCAGCTGGTCCCCCCACCCCAGCTAGCCAGCCCTATATATTGTTTACCATGACATCACATGGTATGGAATAATCCCAGTTTGGGTCAGCTGTCCTGGGTTTGTCCCCTCCCACCTTCTGCTGCACCCCTAGCCTGCCCGCTGACAGGACAGAGCGAGAAGCTGAAAAGTCCTTGGCTTAGCATAAGCACTGCTCTGCAACAATTAAAACATTAGCATGCTATCAACACTCATCTCATTCTAATCCAAAACATAGCACCCTACCAGCTACTAGGATAATAAACTATCCTAGCTGAAACCAGGACACATGTTGGAGTACATGAATCTCTGTACTGGATGTTCTCTACAAGACAAATTAATTTCCACATCATATCTGACATGGTACTTGGATTATAACTATATATCACAGAATCACAGAATTGTAGGGGTTGGAAGGGACCTCAAGAGATCATCAAGTCCAACCCACCTGCCAAAGCGGGTTCCTTAGAAGATTTTGCCTAGCTAGGCATCCAGACAGGCCTTGAATATTTCCAGAGGAGACTCCACAACCTCCCTGGGCAGTCTGTTCCAGTGCTCCACCACCCTCATAATGAAAAAGTTCTTTTGCATGCTAGTGCGGAACTTCCTGTGATCCATTGTGTGGCTGTTACCCCTTGTCTTGTCCCCAAAAACGACTGAAAAGAGGTTGGCCAAATCCCTCTGTCTCCCACACCTCAGGTATTTATAAACATTGATAAGATCCACTCTCAATTTTCTTTTCTCCAGGCTGGACAGGCCCAGGTCTCTCAGCATTTCCTCAAAAGGAAGATGCTCCAGGCCCCGTATCATCCTTGTGGTCCTCCATTGGACTCTTTCCAGGAGGTCCCTGTCTTTTTTGTACTGGGGAACCCAGAACTGGACACAGTACTCCAGGTGAGGCCTGACCAGGGTAGAGTAGAGGGGGAGGTTCACCTCCCTTGACCTGCTAGCCACACTCCTTTTAATGCATGCCAGAAACCCATTGGCCCTCTTGGCTACAAGGGCACACTGCTGGCTCATGGTCAACCTGTCATCCACCAGGACCCACAGGTCCTTCTCCTCAGAGCTCCTCTCCAGCAGGTCGCTCCCCAGCCTGTACTGATACATGTGGTTGTTCCTTCCCAGGTGCAGGACTCTACACTTGCTCTTATTAAAATATATAAGTGAATATGGATATACATGTATAATATATAGTGAATATGGATATAGATGAAGGATATAGATGGATATAGACATTTCCTTTTATATGTTGTTTCATTGAAGAGGACACCTAAATATTTTGTATCTAATGGAAGATAGACGTGTAAATGGAATGTAGAGAAGACCGAGCCTTATGGGTCCCTTGAGATTTTGTTCAAAATGCTCTATAAATTTCAAGAGGAAAGTGAACTATATTACCTACAAAGCAAAGAAGATTATCTATGAGTACTGTGGAAAAGCTTTACACCTCCGGTGTAAGTTTGGGTTATTTGGGGGTTAGCACATTAGCATCATTTAGGTCTTGGTCTTACCTTTCTCTTTATGAACTGTCCTAGAAGTGTTAAAGATTTAATAAAAAATTAAAAAAAAAAAAAAAATCAATGTGTACCTTGAGTGTTGTTTTGACCACTGAAAGCACAAGAGGAACTTCTTGCTATTGTGGTTTGTTTTGTCAAGATACTTTTGTGTAAGTCCACAACAGACTTTCCCAAATCAGTATAGACCTAAATAAAGTCTCTGTCTCACAGCCAGACTCATCAGGATAACCAGATTGTTTGATGAGCAAGTAGTAGTGAACTCCAGGGATGCAAAGTTGCTCCATTTGCTAGTTTGTAAGGAACAATAGGTATGGGGAGATCAAATTCAGGTTGTTACTACAAGTATGCTATAGCTCATCTTTTATACAGGCTACTACTGTGTTCTTCTCATTACAAAGGCACCACTGATACCACTGGAATTGGAACCTCTAAGCATAGATAACATTAATATCAGTTTTCCTAGGCCTAACCATGTTGGTAGTATTTCTGGAGAGAGGCTTCCTAAATCACAGGTTGAAGTTCCATGAGCTTGTTGAGTGACAATGGCCTCATTAAAAAGAATTAAAAACAAGCAGCCTTTCCATACTGACTTACTAACTGTAAACTTAAAATTTGAAAATGAACTTAAAATTAGGTCACAACGCTACTATTAATTTTTAATCAATCTGGCAGAGGGACTGTGAACCAAAGTCAAGAGGATTACTCTTCATAATGAGGGAGAAGAAAGTGAGTCATAAATTAAATTTATGAACATTTTATATGAATATTTTTTAATGCAAGAAATGTAAACAGAAACATCTTACATTATGATTGTGAACACATTTATGAATTAGTTCATGTCACAGAAATTTGGTGGAGTCACAGGACTGGAACATTAACATCAATAGTAGTCCTTACTTGGCTGGCAAAAAAGGAGGCATGTAAACATGGCACAGTTTAAAAGGGAAGTGAGAAGTTTCTTTGAGTTGCCTAAGCAATTGTACCTGCTGAGAGTCTGTGCTTAATAATAATAATAATAATAATAATAAAAAAAAAATGAGTACTGTGAATAAGGTCTTTTAAATGCTGATAAATGAGTGATCGTGTGGATAGGATTTTTTTTTTTTTTGCGGGGGGGGAGGGAGGGGGGAGCAATTAGTGGAATTCTGTAGCATACAGATCTTAAAAGTAGGGCAAGATCTAAACTACCTGGACAATCATTCAGAAGGAAATAGTAGAATCTGAATTGACAAGGAAGTTTTGAAATATGATGGTCATATATATATATATATATAATTTTATTTTTTTTCTTTTTTTTTCTTAAAAACTAGTTAAAGGACAAAAATAATGGAGAGAAGGTATATCTCCTTTTGTCTGTATGGTTTCTTCTAACAAGATGTATCTGAATAAAAGAAAGAAATAATAAGGCAACTTATTTAAAACAGGCTACCATACAAATATAAATTTCAGTGGTTAATAAGAAAAGATAGAAATATCAGCATAAGAAAAACATGAGAAGTGTATGTGAATCTTCATGCATCTACTTAAACAAAAATATATATGGCCCATAAGATAAACTAATCAGAAGTGCCCTACTACCTTTACTGATGACACACAGAGAGTCCAGTTTCTGTAATTCCACTAAATGAGGCCAACATCTGATATGCTCTTCCAAATAACGAACAAAGGTGACATTGTCTGCTCAAAGAAAAAGAATGAGTACATTTGCAAATGGCCGGCTGATCAACAGGCTTACTGACATTGGTTGTAGCCAGGACAAGAATACCAACAAACAAATATTATATTAAACTACAAGATTTTTTAGCAATTAATTATTTAATTAATTAAAGTTTGTGGCTATGCCAAGTATTTTGGGAAGGATGTTTATAGTTCCTATGGACTACAACTGTGGACAACTGCAAGGAATAGGGAAAATATGATCCTAAGTAAAGCAGAATTATTAAGCAGAACGTATTTCCTAACCATTCAGTATAAGCAGCTTTCTGAAATAAGCTGAAAATGTATCACCATTAAAAAAGAAGGAAATAGAATAAATTCTAGCATTCCACATTGCGGAAGGGCAGAAAAAGGCCAAGTTGCTCAAAACCCACATCTGATCTTGACAAACTTGTGAGAATTGTTCATATAATACTGGAGACTATTTTAAAAGTGGTTTTAACTGCACTACAGCCTGAAAAATGTGACTAATTATCTCCCACAGCTCTAAGAAACTCATTTCCCAAAGGAATGGTGGCAATAAAACTTTGTCCTTATAATACTTTGTATTTGTAAGTCTAAAACAGATTTATAAATTTCACTAATTAGGCCTCACAAACCTCAAGAGAACAAGTAAAGCAATAGTTTACTAATTTTTATGGATGTTTCACACCCAAATAATGTGATTTGCCAAAGGTCACACAAAGTCAAACACAGAGTTAGGAAGAGATCAAAAGACATCCTTCATTCATAAAGGCCAAAAAAGGTTGCCCAGCAAACAACACTTTTCTTCCACAGTTTAGATTGCTGTATGCCTGTATTCATTAAAATGTCATTGGGCAGACTCTTCTGATAGTTTTCATCTTCTTTTTTGCTCTGCTTTGTGAAGAACAATTAATGTGAAAATAGTAACTCTGTATATTAGGTAAAATAAATTAGCTTTTCACAGGACAATTATAATAAATTCCAAAATCTTTCAATATTTGTTCAGTATGTATTTGTGGCATTGTGAAATAATTCATAATATAAGAAAGAAAGAAAGGACACTCTCTACAGGAGAATTCATGGACTTCAAATGCTTGCCACAGTAAGACAGACTCAAATAATACTGCAGTAAACACTTCACATCCCATTCATATACTCAGGGAAATTTATTTTTCAGTGTAGCTGCTGGAATAATTTGGGACATCGGTATATGTATCAATGAAAAATGCTTGTTAAATCCTAAGATCAATATTTCTACATGCCTCAAGGAGTATTAAGTCCATCGTGAACTGACAAATGCTCTAACAAAAATCAATCTGCTTGTCTAGATGAAGCTGTAAAGCACAGTGTCAGCCATTAACCTAGTCACTGGACACTGGCCAAACAAAGTTAGGCTAAGAAGGCAACACACACAAAAATAAATAAATAAAAACAACACAGAAGTCTGAGGTAGAAAATCTCTTCAAAACCACCTAATTTTCAAGCTGTTGGAACTCAGTTGTACATATATATATAATATTTATACATACATTTCACCATTATTCACTGAGAAAAATTAGCAAAGAAAATAGAATTGAAGGGTTCTGTTTGCAGTAGAGAGGTTCCTCTTAAGGTTCTTTTCCTTAAGTGTCACTTAAGGAAAAACAAAATTAATTACAGGATAAAGATGAGTATACTTTAATTTGAAAGAAAAAGCCACATGCAACAGAATACTGAGATTCCAAGGAAAAGTTTATCCTATCTCCCCAGACTCTCAAGACAAGAAGAAAATGAAGGGAAAAATATATATATAGAGAGAGAGAGATGGCTTTGTTTAAATGCACATCTTTTGCTAAGAAGAGAGAAATTTTCTTTATTGTACAAAGCATGAATCTATTTTATGTAAATGAACTTAACACTTGTGTGCCCACAAGTTTCACATCTGTGAAAGGACTGAAGTATCTAGTCCTATGGAAGACTATGGTTTTTCTGTGACATCTAATGCAGACTTCTCAGAGAAAAATATGAGACCTAGTAGGCTCCAGATCTTATTCCAGAGATGTAGACTCAAAATCTACATCTAAAATTCTAAATAGAAGTGTATCCAAGATCACTTCAAAACAAATAGCAGGAAATACTCATTGGGCCAAAGAGAAAAATACTTAGAGCTACATTTTACCCCAACAGATTTCGTGAGAGTTGGGATGCCCAAAACAGAGGTAAGATATGAAGCTAAACTTTGTGTGTCCATAGCATTAAATCTTAAACAATATGAATAAACCATAAAGCAATAAACCAGTAAACTGTTTTCTGTTGTTTTTTTTCCTAGACTACTTATATACCCAAACACAGGCACTTGGAAAGCACTAGTACAGAGAGCTTTGTCAAAGCCGTGGCACCTGTTTTAAGAGCCTTCATGGAATATCCAGCAAGCAGATGTTCAGAAAATAAATATATTTTAAAATAAAATAATGAAATAAAATAATAAAATAAAATAAAATAAAATAAAATAAAATAAAATAAAAAATGTGCTTTTTTCAATGACTGGTTTTAGGTGTGGTTTAGGCCAAATTATTCATCATTTTCTCACATTAAAGTAGTATTAAATCATTAAGCTATCTCCCTTGCAGTCACGAGTTATCCATTTCAAGTGTTATAGAAACAGGATCCTTAATTAGATATTGGCATTTTAACTTGATATTGAAAAGAAAGCTTATTTAGTGGTAGGAGGAAAATAAAAGCAATTTCCTAGTCTCAGTCCCTCATTTTTCTTTATACGTGAATGTACTCTCATACAAACAAAAGCAAACACAAACTCTAAACTGGCTGCAAAAATAATCTTAGAGTAAAAGGATGAACGCATGAAGCATTTAGTTTGCTATAAGTAGGCTATACATTTCCAAACCTGAAATGCTAACCTGAAGAAACAGAAGGTAAGTAGTCAGCCACTGCTTGTTGGACATCATCCCATTTCCTTGTTCTGGAAAAAGTATCTTGACAACTGTACATTACAAATATCTGGGATTGTTTATAAACCTTCATATGGGGATTTTTTATTGTTATTTGTTTTAGTTAGAATAAATCATTGATAAAATATCAAAATATAAGGACTAAGCTATTGTATTACATATAGCAACTTCCCGATTTTCCGAGTCAAACCCCCTTTATAACAATTTATGTTACCTACTATTTTAAGGCCTTGATTTGCTTTCTAAATTACAGGTGCACTTTACCTTTATCTTGTAACTTCAGCTCCTTTGCATGTGTTAGTGATTTGTATGTCCTCTAGATGATAGAACAGATACACCTGCATGCTGAAGGGCTGAATTAAATCATTAGTCAGGCTTATGTCAGGCTACTTTGGGCCCCAGTGCATCATTTGATTGTAAGCACTTTGTTCTTCACTTGTTTCTTTACTTCTGCATGAGTTATTTTGTCTCTTTCAGCAGAACACCTTCCCTGAAGGGAAGCAGTCATGTGCAGTTTTCTGGGTTGCCATCAACTGGGACAGCAGTCATAAATGTCATTAAAGAAATGAGTGTTTATGCAATAATGATTCTTCAAAAAATTGACTTAGCTTGGAGTCTGAAGTTCATTTGCAAACCAATGTTTGTTTGTTTGTTTGTTTTTGTTTGTTCTTCATGCAGTCATATCCTAGTGCTTCATTTGTACAGAGCAATATGCATTTGATATAAAGAAACAGTGAATTCTGGTGAATCTCTGTTAGTACAGATTCCTAAAAAACACTTCCAGAGGAGATGCTATGCAGAAGTAGGATGTCATCCCAAGGATGCCCCTCCCTCTCCATTGTCTATAAAGGAAACCTAGAATAATGAGAAAAGACATGTTAAATCTCAAATTATATCTGTGATAGTATTATGAATCACAAACGGAAACTCATCCAGATGTTCACAGTTCCAAGTCCAGTGGTGATCCATATGATCCTTACTAGCTATCTATGCTATACTAACTCCACTCTTTGTAGAAAAAACAATGTTTATGTGTATTCCTTCATTCCTGGTTAAAAAACATTCATCCACCAACTCTAACACTTGAAGACTTTACCCATGACGTTTCCCCATACAGATAATTCCTGCTTAAAAAATGTGTAATTGATTATACTAAAATTTAATTTATTTCTTCAGCTATTGTTGAATTTAATATAATAATGATAATAATAATGATAATAATAATAATATTAAACAGATGAAAGAAAAATGGACAGGAAAATAGAACTTTTTTTTTTTTTAAAGTATATTATTATTATTTGATCAGCTTCAGAAGTTGTGCGTTCTACAGTGCAAAACTATTCTATTTGCCTGATTTACAGTTACAGATGGCTTTACTTTTCCAAACAAGATCTTGGTCATCACATGTTTACATGAAATGTGACTCGTCTTACTGCTCAATGCTATCTGAAGAATCCCACTTTCCTTCTCCTCCTCTGATCTTCTCAGCATCAGTGTGTTGCAGAGAATCACAGGCCATCAGCATAAAATGTGCCTGGACTCTGCAAATGATCAAGGTCAGTCCTGTAGCTTCATCAGTGACTTCATTCGTTCATTAGTTGTGCTTACTCTAGATCTTCCAGATCTAAAGTAAGTGCCTGCCGAGCCACATTTACATACTGCCCTACATGCTAACACTACAAAAACAGGAAAACCAAGGTAATTCCAAACTTAGAATAGATTTCTAAACTTAATTAGGAAGTGTGAATTCGTCTGATGATTTAACTGTTTGTAATTCTTACTTAAGCAGTTAAAGAGTATTAATATATGCAACAAAGTATCTGCATAATACATATATAATACAAAACAGCATTAATATTAGTTACAGGTTGTCTGTAATTCTAGGAATTCCTATTGAAAAGAATGTTTAAGACCTATTCAAAGAGAGAACTTCCTTGCAGAGGACAAATTCAAAAATAATAAGTCTTTAAGTTGCTAGCTCACCCAGAATATTGTTTTTAAGGTGTAAACAAGTGTCTGTTTACAATTTACTATTTATAACTTATGTATAAGACATAGCGAACTGAGTTAAAAAGATATCCCATTGCATTTTCAAATCCAACGGAATTAAGTAAAACAGAATTAAACACTTCTCTAATCCTTCTTTAATTACCAGGAAGAAGTTGATTAGATAGTGTTATTTCTGAGGAATATTTTCTTCTACATGATGTGCACATCTACAACAGAATGCATACGTACATAAACAGAGAAAAGCTAGATGAATTAAACAAAGGCATAGTTCTTCAACAGCAAATTATAAAGAGTTTATAATAATGTATTTCAATACTTGTTTGGGATATTTGGAAGGTGCTATTCCTTTGAGAACACATTAAAAAAAAAAAAAAACAAACAAACAAACAAAAAAAAACTTCTGAGATTACTCACCCCTGATTTAGCACACATGATGATGTCATTAACATCATTGTATGCAGTACAAAGAAGAGCCAATGACATGCAGTGCAAAGCTATCTGCCCTGGAAGATAGTTCTTGAAAATTTACTCCACACAGACTGGCATATCTCATAAAATGTAGCATCTCATAAAATGTAAGATGTACATCTCATTTACATGAATCACATGCAAGAGTTTCAAGCTGCTAACATGCAGTGTTCATTCCATAATGCAAGTCAAAGAGGACTTAGAATGACTGCTCTGAGAACCGCTGTCCACATGTGAACTTTTAGCCAGAACTGACTTCCATAAAATTTCTGATGCTGCCAAAAAAAAAAAGAAACAAAACAAAAACAAACAAACAAACAAACAAACAAAAACAGTATGCCCCTTGTTTCTCTTTGTGATTTCTGAAGAAATATGTGTAGTATTGAAATGTTAGTTCATACATCCCATGGAGGTGAGAATTCCTGATTCAGAAATCTTCATCCAACTAAAAAGAAAGAAGCTAAACTTTGCTTTTCATGTGAACGGTACTTTTTGGAACAGGGTGTGAGAGTATTAAGTCTATACATCTATCCTATTATGAAATATGCTAATCTTAAGTAAATGTGAGACTCTTCACAGTTGCATGGTTGTTCATCAATCACAGCTTATTGCAAGAAACAGTAATGTGAAGGAAACATCTGTTTGATTGCTGACAGGCTGTCTGCTCTGTCACCTGTAGTGCATCAAGCTGACATGTCCCAGGATTTTCAGAGAAGTTTGGGTATTGCAGTCCTGCACCAGCAGTTTCAATAAATAAAGAAGCACAAATGAACATTTTTGTGGACAGTTTGACATAATAATAGTTACCAAAATCTTTCAACAATTTCAACTGCATATGTGTATGCAGCAAGGCTTTGCATACACATAAAATAACCTGCAATTAATTCACTGTAATATCTTCATAGTTGTGGGTTTTTTTTTTTTAGTCCCTAAACTCTTATTGATTTCGAAGTGATAGTTGCTACTGATTTTAGAGAGAATAGAATTTGTCATCTACTGTTCAAGAACTATGGCAAAGACAATCATTACAGATAACAAAAATTGTTTGGATATATTAAGTTATAACAAAATTTTAAGAAACATCTCTTTTTGGCCACAAAATGAGAAAGAAAGTACTGAAAAAATGGAAAACTTTATCTTTGGCTGAATCTCTGTCTTGATGAAATGAAAGAGAAAAAACACACCTGAAAATTAAATCAGATGGCTAACCATTTTACTGTCGTAATTCAATTTTGCTTATGAAAACTTTGCATTTTTCCTCCTGTTCTGTAAAGTGATCCTAGTCTTTCAACAGGTCCATATGCAATTCCAGAAACCTTATTGGAAGTAACTGAGCTTCAGTTTCAGCTAGCTATTTTTACTTTGATGAATCTCTAAAAATAATATTTTATTTTATTTTTACTGTACTTATAATTTTACTTCCAAATATAACATATTGTTCAGCTAGAAATGTACCAGTTATCAAATGCTCACATATATTTTGCATTTGGAAGTGATATTCTTTCTTGGTTATCTCTATTTCATGTAGCTTATTTTGATGTCTATAGGATTTATAATATGGATCTTACAAAAGCTAGCTAGCTTTTGTTGTTGTTGTTGTTGTTTTGTTTTTGTTTTTAAATAGTCTAAAGTTAGATCAAAGCAAGCTGATCTGTTTGACAGACTAAAACTTTATATGTAGTATTTACGTGAATTACCCAAGTGCATATTACAGCTACTTAAACTATTCTCCAGAGGTTCAAGAATTGCTTTTCAAGTGTGGGAGAGATTCAGAAAACATTTTATACATTAAAATTTCCCTGAAATCCACTCAGTTATCTCTATTTCATTGCTTTATCTTTATAGAATGATAGAAATACTATATCATTTGCTCATGTAAACCCTCAACAAGCCCTCAAAGATATGGTTCATTTTTACTGATTGTTGTCTCAAATAATTGGGAAGGAACTACTGTTATGAATACAATGTAAAGTAATCGTTCCAACTGTCAGACACAAGCAGCTCTCTTGTGTTTGATAGTATGCTTTCTGGATTTTTGTAGTCTTGTCCTACCTAAAAGAATGTTGTTGGGCCTGATTTTATATCCACATTTCCGGCTAAATCCTTGTAAGTTGTAGAACATATGTTGATTATAACAGACAGACAAGATGCTTTTACTAAACCTGCAGCCTTTCCAAATGTCCTATGTGTAGGAGAATAGAGGAAGAAATTTCAAATAATTTTGTCTTATGACCATTTTAAAAAAGCACGTAGCTTTGTGGTAATTTATGATAGTACATCTGCTGAGCTACAGGAGCTTGGAAAATCTATCCTGCTAATGCTGTCCTAAACTAAAATTATTATGCATTCATTAAGTTGCAATAAATAGAAGAGCTAATGCATTAAAGTTAATAGGGCTTCTGAAGATATTTACAGTGAATAACAGTATGAATAGCTCTCAGAGAGATATGAATCTAAGTGGGAAATCCATTTCAGTATAAAACCTGTAAAATGTGGGTAGGTGCTCATGGCAGGCTTCTGAAAAAATGTATCACTTTACAATGAACTCATTCTGGGTGTGTTCATTACTTCTTAAAGCTATTTCCAGTATATAACATTACACTGTATAATTACAATATAAATTCATTTTATTCTTTGGGTAGTGTTATTTCTATGACTTTTGAAAAATCTAACTTCATACAGTATGTCTAAACTAAAAAAAGTGTTTTGATGATATAGGAAAAATTAGACAAAAATAAGATGGTTAAGGATGTTCATATTTGGTAACAAAAAGCTGTAGACTGTAACTGCTGCAAGTAATTAATTGAAAATTGTAATAAAAACAAACTCCCAAATCATGTCATTAGAATTAATAAATGTTTTTAAATTTCTCTTTCAAAAATAGTATTGAAAAAGCATTCAACATTTACTTTCTCATCAATCTAAACAATTAATTGACAACACTTAAATTCTCAGTTGTTTTGCAGAAAGTGTTCGCTAAGGACATATAGCACTTAATTAATGCTTGAACGTCAATCTTACTTGCCTAACCAACACTCTTAATTAAGAAATCTCTTCTCATATGCATATATATCTTAATTTTGGTTTTGTGAATTTTATCCTCTTTATTTCTATGTATTATTAACATTTCCATTATACTTTCAGTGTAAAACAATACCTGATAAATGAAGGATCCACCTTTTCCCCACCTTTTCCACTCTTAAGCTGATGACAATGTGGTTTACAGTACTATATATTTTTCTAGACTCTGTCCAAAAGAACTGAAATTTGGGGATTTAAGACAATCAACCTATCCTTGAAGGTTAAAGTAAGTAAGACAATGTATGTAAAGGCTACTGGGATGGTCCAACATACTGACATAACAGAAAAAAATACTGCTGCTAAGGAAAAAAAATGATATGCAAGACAATGCTGAAAATAACAGTAGGAAAGGCAAATAGTTTGAAGACACTAGGCAGGACTGGATGCTATATAAGTGAATTTACTCACATATGGAAAATAAAGAATATGGGTGCAGTTACATTCATTAGTTATATTCATATTCCAGGGTTTCCATAAGGAAACCATCTCATTTCCATCTATCACACATCTCTGTGATAGATCTTCTTTCTGTACCCATAAAACCAGTGTACCTATGTAATGTTACATTACGTAAGCCCCTATAAAATATCATACAATTTAGACTACAAATACTTGTTTCCATTTGGTAGTATTGTATTATTCTTTTCATTATTATTTTCTGAAAGCAGATTAATATATATATATATATATATAATAAAACAACACTAGCAAAGGATCTTTTAAAGCAAGGGTTGGATTTTTTGTTTTTCACATTTGCACTGCTCAGAAATACTGTCCAGCTGAGTACCTGCTGGAAATGCTAAGTACATGCTAAGTAAGATAAACAACATATCTATTACTAAAGCATAAAGAATTTTATACCCAAGTGATCTTGTCATGTGCTAAGCACCTTACCCACA
This sequence comes from Anas platyrhynchos, assembly GCF_047663525.1. Lineage (NCBI taxonomy): Eukaryota > Metazoa > Chordata > Aves > Anseriformes > Anatidae > Anas > Anas platyrhynchos. The sequence continues at coordinate 193,966,481 of NC_092587.1, read as the reverse complement.
TCCCATTATAATGCTGATTGATGCTCACCTGAGCATGAGCCAGCAGCGTGCCCAGGTGGCCAAGAAGGCCAATGGCATGCTGGCTTGTATCAGGAATAGTGTAGTCTGCTGGGCCAGGGAGGTAATTGTTCCCCTGTACTCTGCTCAGGTGAGGCTCCACCTCGAGTACTGTGGTCAGATATGGGCCCCTCGGTACAAGAAGGACATCGAGGCCTTGGAGTGTGTCCAGAGAAGGACTACGAAGCTGGTGGAAGACCTAGAACACTCATATAGGATGAGGGACTATGAAGCTGGTGGAAGACCGAGAACACTCATATAGGATGAGGAGTGGCTAAGGGAAGTGGGGTTGTTTAGTCTGGAGAAGAGGAGGCTCAGGGGAGACCTTATTGCTCTCTACAGCTACCTGAAAGGAAGTGGTGGGGAGCTGGGGATCAACCTCTTCTCACAGGTAACTAGTGATAGGACTAGAAGCAATGGTCTCAAGTTGAGCCGGGGGAAGTTTAGGTTGGAAATCAGGAGGCATTTCTTCTCAGAAAGAGTAGTCAGGCATTGGGACAGGTTGTCCAAGGAGGTGGTGGAGTCACCGTCCCTGGGGGTGTTCAAGGAAAGGATACACTTGGCGTTTAGGGACACATGGTTTAGTGTGTGCCATTGGTGGTAGGGTGACGGTTGGACCAGATGATCCTGAAGGTCTTTTCCAACCTTAATAATTCTGTGATTCTATGATCACTCAAAACCTTGTTTTGCATTCAGAATCTTAAGGGCAAAAAGAAACAGACCTTGTAAAACCAATACTTTATTGTTCGTATAACTGAAATTTCAATAAAAATGATTAGCCCACGTCTCATTGTTGTAGAAAAAGAGAGGAACAAAAATACAGAGAAGAATGCTATTGCAGAGAAGCACCCATTCTCTGATATTGATGATTCACTGACCCCCATGAGTCCCACAGTTGCTGGTGTCATTCTGAGCAGTGTGCTAGAGTGAGTCAGCAGTATCTTGAGAATCTTGCAACCCAGAATTGGTGCAAGGCTGATGTTTTCTCCAGCTCTAAGGCTCTAAGATACTTGAGGCTTTCTTTTTCCTCCCCCCCTACCCTGTTTTTTTCTAACATACTTTTAGACTTTGTGAGTCTGTGACTTCATTTTTTTTTTTTTTTTTTTTTTTTTTTTTTTTTTTAATTTGAGTGTTACTGTGCTTTATACTTGCTACTTCTGTTAAACCTATAAGTGTTTTTGCCCAGTTCTCAGGTCTGCATTTCTTTGACTAGGTCAAAGTTGTTTACTAGGTCAGTTGTTTACAGCTCTGGGGTCTCTCATATGATTCTGTGTCCCTTTTTTGTATCATCTTCTGCCAGCATTCCTTTATAGTACATCCTCTGTCTCCATTTTGAGGGTCTGTTATCATGTTGTATCTGTATCACCCTACACTACACCATTATGCTAGGGTCATATATATTTATTCTACCCGACTTTTTTTTGTTTTTCTTATGTGTGTATGTGTATAAATACATATATATCATTTATACATAATTAAAGATAAGCAAAAGGGAGTCAAATTTCCTTCTTTATGTTGCAGATCAATCAACTAAAATAAAACTATGGCCAGACCAAGAGCAGTTTTGAGAAAACCTGACAAGTTCAGTCCACATGGAGTAGGGTTCAGCTGTCAATTACTAGGTCTGTTCAGAAAACTCCATATAAAATAAGATGAAAGACTAGAAATGGCATGAGTTGACTTATTTTGGACCATCATCCATTGTCAGGTTGAAAGCAATTGCATGGACATTCTTCATAATGTGAAAGCTGGGCCCAAAGGATCTGAGAGAATATACTGAATTAACTATAGGGTTTGGGGCACATGTATTCAAAATCACTTGAAATGTCTAGTTCTTTATCTTTTTGAAAAAAAAAAAAATTAATTCAATAGATTGTGGAGATATTTTATCTCATATCTCCAAATAGATGAATTTGAATTCTAGAATGACTTGTAGAAAAAAGAAACTGCAATGAAGAAACTGGTCCCATTTGAGGCCCTGTATATTTGGACTATGGAATCCTCATTGCAAAGAGTGGCAAAACAAGTGAGTCTTGCATGTATTTTTGATTTCTACAATATAAATCTATTGACTTGATCACTCCAGGTTCCTTTCATGGTATTTTCAGAGTATGATTCATCTTCTCCTTCAAGCTAAGATGAATTCTGTTCTTAAAAATGCATACTTTTTCTCCAGTTACAATGAAGAGAACAAGTAGAGTTACCCCAGGTACATAATGACTATGCTATGGATATTTTTTTTTTTTTAAAAAAAAAAAGGAAGGCAGTCTCATCTGGGAATTGAGTTAGTTCCAAGACCAAAAGACATGGAGCTCACTGTATGTTAAGGACCAGCCACTATCTCTTTATATCAGGGAAGGAAACAGATATACTTAATTAAAAATAAATAAATAAATAAAATACAACCATCACAAAACAACAGGTTGCTGTCAAGCAGTTCAGGCAATTATCTCAAATTTATCTCATTTATAATAAGAAGGTTACCTTTTAACTGAGCTAAGCTTTTCTTTCTTTATTATTCTTTCTTTAAGTTAAATTAACGTAGCCTATTTAAAAATAATATAAAGTAGAATGAATATTATAGTATGGGTCAATCCCCTTAACGCATTTTCTGTATATAAAGCTCCTCTGAGTAGAAACTTACTAATAGAAATTCCCAAATTCCTCTGCCCCTGTCTAGAGGCTTGCAGCTGTCCTCTCTTGTATCTCTGGCACCATAGAGTCCAGAAAATTTTTCTTTAGGACAAGTAAAATATCCTTTCCTTTTTTGGTCCCAACAGGATCTAGCACTTTCTCTGTGAGTCCAAACTGAGGCCTGCCAAATGTGAAGGCAGTCATGCTTCCCTGCAACGCATGTCCCTGAGAACATGCGCCAAATCTCTCTTCTCTGCTACGCACTTTGAATGCAATTAATTCCCAAGTTTAGATGAGCAATGCTCAACAGAATAAAATTTGGTAATTACAGCAATATGTGCCTCTCCCATTAGTGGGGATCAGTATCAAATTGGTGCTTTTGTGATTAGCCACAAGTCTGTGAGCCAGAGCTGACCCAGCTGATGGTTACAGGAATGCAGCACCCCTGAGGCATACAACCCAGCAGGTGTACTAAGAAGTTCCTCCCACCTGTGGTTTTTTTTTTTTTTTGGTGGTGAGTTTTTATTTTATTTTATTTATTTTTTAATTCTTTGTTTCTTTGCTAATAAACAACTAGATGCATTTCTATTTAGAAAAAAAAAAAAGTGGTGGTTCTGACAGTGTGCAGTGATAGGTGTTCTGATTATGGAAGTTCCCCATATTAGTGCCCAGCAGGAAATCAAACTCCAGTGAAGTGACCTTTAAATTTTTCTTTCCCTTTTAAATTTAGCTTTAGTCAGAGAGCAAGTACTGTATATAAAGTAACTGATTTCTCTGTCTCTTGTAGATTTGTTTCACAAACCTAGTATAGGCATGTGAGTTAAATTTATTTAGTTTCCAAGTCTCTTCTGTTCCAGTTGTATGTAAAACATCCTTATTAACCTATTACTCTTTCTGGTGTGTCTGTGTGTGTGTGTTTTAATATATTTTTCCATCCAAGCATGAATTGAACTAATGGAGGACTTTTTTTATTTTTATTTTTTTATTAATCTAAAAATTTTCACTGGTATGTGACAGCATACTTCCATTCCTTTCTTATTATTTGTTCTATAAGAAACACCTGAAGCAAGTATTATAAATTCATTGAATCCTCAGGAGCCAGACATGTTTCAAATGAATTACCTGCACTATCATAATTTTCTATAGCTTGTTAATTTTAATTCAAATCCTTTCCTCTCTTTTACCTTGACAGAGAAGTTCCAAAATTCCCATAGTTTCAAATAAATTTCAACCAATTTCACTTGCATAACAAGTCAGCAGCAGTTTTGGAAGTATCTTCCTGTGTGCCCATGCATGTGTTTGTGAGTGAAGGTATCATAAATACGGGGAAAAAAAAAAGAAGTTGGGAGTATGGATATCATTATGTTACAAGCTTAATATATAACTTAATTCACATGATGAAGACTTGTGATAATTCTCATGGCAACAATATTGCTAGATTGATTTAAATTATTTTTATTTATTCTTCTTATTATTAATTCAGTAAAGGCATGTAGAGAGAAAAGAGAAAATGTTGCCCTATGTATGAAAGCTGCATGTGGATGTTCTCAGGTTTATACGTGTACAGTGCACAGGAAAACACATCTGTTGAAAGACTAGCAGTAATAAAATACTTATAAGCAAACATTTAGACTTTTATTAGAGATACCCACCAAGAAGCTTAATGAAGGGAGGGGTGGGGGGGGATGACTCATTAGCAGGGCTGTTAGCAGCAAGGGACTTAATGTCACTGGGAAACATATCTAGTGAGACACCTGCATTACTGACTTTCAATGAAATTCCTCATCTTTTTCAAACTTGTGAAATTGTATACGCTAAGTTCCTGAATTTTCTGAAGAAATCAGCCAGAGAAAGAGTGCTTCTAAAACTTTGTAATGACATAGAGGAATTCATGGCTAGTGTGAGGATAGAAGGCAGCTTGTTTACTGTGATCAAGGTCATGGCAAAGTTCTTGATTATTGTGAAAAAGGGAAGAAAAAAATAACAACACTGAACTTCAGTACAGCATTCTTCTATAATTTCACAGTTGTGTATGTATATAAATGTTAAAAGAAAGAACAAAAATATGGTTTGAAAGTCACCACGTAGGAAAAGTGACAACATATTGTACTATAAAATCTTAAATAATGTGTTTTTTAATTCAAAAGAAAAATGAGAGGTTTCAGGAGGTGGCAAGTAACTAACACTAGATATAAGCAAGTAACAGGAAGCAATTTAAAGAAATAAGTTTTTTGTTGTTGTTGTTGTTGTTTTTTAATGTTGGAAAGTATCTTTTGCTTATCATTAGACATCCATGTGAGAGTTACTGGGTTAAACTGACCTTTAGCCTATCTCAGTATGGTCATTCCTCTGATGAAGTAGATGCACTAGAGGTGCAGGAGTCCTTCAGAAAGAACAGGAAGTTACAAAGGATAAGAAGCCAAACCAGGTTAATTGCTGTTGTATGTGAGGAAGCAGATAGATTTACAGCACAATGTATACACAGTAATGCTCTTTCTTAGGTGGGAAGTAAACCTTTTCTTCCAATGGAAGGGCTCTGCCTGGAGTATTGTGATGTGCTCAGCTGAAAAGGATCACAAAACCACAAAGGCAAAAGCAAACAAACAACAAAATAAAAACAAAACAAAACAAAGCATATAAAGAATGATAGAAAGATTGCTTATTCAAAATCTGATATAATTGGGAAGGGTAGAGCACTTGAGCTTGGCTGGTTTTTCTTAGTGAGTAACTGAAGTTAATTGCAAACAGGAAATCAAATAAAATGACCGCTGAAAGCAACATGAAAATCAAAACAGGATTAAACTACAAATGAAGAGATTTAGAATAGACATTAAGGAAAAGTTTCTAATTTTATACAGACAGTTGAACATCATAAAAATTGCTGTGGAATATAGTGGAATATCCATTATTGGTGCCAAAAACTGTCAGGAATGGTTAGATGTGGTTGGATGTTATTGCAGGGGTGGTGAACTAGTCTAGATGAATCATAGAGCTCCCCCCAAGACTTTTTTTTTTTTTTTTTTTTTCTGTTTTTCTACATCTTCTTTTGAGGTAACTCCATATGCTTTGATGATGTAAAAAGGACTATACAAAATTACTGTACCTTTACAGTATAAAGAAATAAAGTATATTTGTGTTGACAAGCCAATGCTACATAAATTATACGGAAATTATGCTATATGCAGATAGTATCGTTTAATTTTATGTAATTCTCTAATGAGAAAAAATACAAGCAACAAGCTACCAAGATTATCTGATGTTATGAGTCAATATGCTATTGTCTTTATAGGTACTAATACTCACAGAAATCTAGTCCTATTTTTTCAGTAATTCTTTACCTAGCTGTCCACGTAACATCTGAAGAGAGGTAACTATTCTATAGTTTCAGTGTAATTATTGTGATGAAATGTGGAAGACGCTGGACTGTTCTGGAAAAAATAAAATAATAAAAAAAATTAAAAAATAATCTACCACATGTGGAATGGATTCAAATACTACTTGAAACGGGTTATTGTTTTACTAGAATGTTTATGTGGACATTTAAAAGGTACTCAGTAGAAATTTTATTTTTCTGTTATTAACAAAGCAGTTGCCATTTTATTGTTTATGTCCTACCTTTTTTGGGGAAAACAACAACAACAACCTACCTTCTAGTGGACTGCTAAAGCAGAAAACATAGCTATTTAATTTCTCAGACATTGAATACTGTTAATTCTCAAGTCCAAAATCCAAAACAAATCTAAAGGAATGGGTCAAATGGATGAGATTTTTCATCCTTGCTAAATGAAAGTAATTATATTATCCTTTAGTACTATTTTTAAGCATAACTTAAAAATTGAACAGGCACAGAGAAAAATAAACCTCCATAGAAAATTCTGCAAGTCAAAAAGAAAAAAAAATATATAGTAATAAGACAAAGTTGATAAAAATACAACTCTCACTTACTCTTCCCCTTTCATTAATAATAGAATGTGTAACCTCTTCCTTTTCTAATTTCACATTATGTTCTTGAGAAACCAGAACTATTATATTTAATACATGTTGTAATTCATCTTCATCATGTAATTAAACATTTGGCTCTATGAATTAAATGGTAATTACAGAAAAGAGGAAGCATTATTTATAATAAAATGTAATTTTATTATGAATGAACTCTGTGTATCTTGTTTGTAGTCAAGCTCAACGTACTATAAAAGAATTCCATAAGAATATCAAAACAAAGATATCTTGCAAAATTCAAAACCAGAAGCAGGGCGTGTTTTTTTTGTTGTTGTTGTCCTGAACTATCAACTTTATTTTAAATAATCTTCATTATATCTAGTATGCTTTCTCCAAAATTTAAAATAAATCTGTTTTTGCATATATGTTCTTCTGAACATACACATGTATGAACATACACATACACATTATATAGTTGGAAGATTTTTTTACCATCATTAAATGTCAATTTTATCTTAAAGAAAAGAGAGCTTGAGCATTTATACCACTCAAGAAAAAAATGGGATGGGGAAAACATTTAATTTAGATATAAGTGGGAAATAAAGCAGACCTTTTTTGCCACTGTTTCATCATTCTTTTTGCATTGTTTCATGCAAGTTCTTATGTCAGCAGTAAGAAATGCCATAATTAGGGAGACACCCCCATTTTATTCCCATATTACTTCATGGACAACATATCCACCTTCATTGTTCAAATCACATAATGGTTGTATTTGCATAATGTTATTGTGACTTTACAGAAACTGGTTCTACGTTCAGGTAGTTTCAAAGACAGTGTTTTGTTATGGTCATCATTAAGAATAAAAGATTCAGTTTTGATATGCATGGAGAAATACAAATAAGCAATAGACTCCTTGGGAAGGCGGTTGTCCTTAAGTATATTTCTACAGTTCCTTTAAAATTTTGTACAGATATCTTCATCAGTTTTATCTGCATGGAAAGAAGAAATCTCAACACTTTTAAGGGAAAAGAAATATTTTATCATTTACTGTCATGAAGTTTATTATAGAAGATGTCTTTAATCATTACTTGCATACTAAGGACTGCAGACCTACTGAGGTACTGCTGAGAACTTTCTAATGTTTTTTTAGATCAGTGGCTGTCTTCATGAAAAAGAAGATTTTAAAATAGACTATTCAGAATGTTTAATTAATTGTACATTTTTATATACACAAATTAATTTGGAATATAATATCTTTCTACTACTACAACAACAGTAACAACGACAAAAAAAAAGCAAAATCCAGGCACAATTTAAATTCTGTTTGACTGCAAATATAAAACCCTGACAGTATTATGATGAACTTCTATAGAATGACTAGAAATAAAGCAAGAAATATAAATGGATGCAAAAGATAACTCATTTAATCATGCATACCTAAAGCATACATTAACATTGGTCAGATGTTTGACTAAAATTTTAAGGAATGAAATGCAAACCAAATTATTTTTCATTGTTTAAACATTGTAATGTGAGTGGAATGCTTGTGAACTGTAAGAGCTGCTTCATTGACAGAAATTTTATGGCATAGTAATGTTATAGTCTACATTTTTCTTATTTCTCACATATAATTTTCGAACTTGACTGATTTTTCAAAGTAGACAGCAAATCTTCACTGAAGCTAAAATTCATTGTAAGTGTCTGTATGTGATTCACTGATGGGATAACTCTTCACTTCTAATTTTAACTCCATCTTTAGAGTATTTTGGTGATCTATGAAAAAAAAAAATAAAATAACCTGTTTCTGAAACTTTTACTCCTAAATTGCTGAAATATATCTGAAAATCCTGTCCTTTAATGAAAAATAATGGTGTATGTGATAAAATTATTTTTCCTGACCTTTTTAATAGAAGCTGAAAGCAAACACTTACATGGGATGTTAGAATCCACCTCATCAGTAGAGAAGCTATTACTTTAATTAAAAGACTCATGCACATACGTTGATTTTCTTCAAGTCAAGACCTTAATTGAAAGTCTACATTTCTCAGGTCTTCTGAGAATTCTGTAAGAACACGTAGATAGATATTAAACCTTAATCCTAGAATAAACACATGTATACAGAATACTTTGCTGTCAAAGATCAAAAGAATCAATGTTTTGTATAATGGGATTTTACATAGGGCACAGAGGATTTTTTATCCAAGTAAGTAGTATACTTATCCAAGTAGTATACTTTATCCAAGTAAGTAGTTTATCCAAGTAAGTTTGTACTGATTCTACTGCATGCTTTTCTTTTATTATTCTTTTCTTTCTCAATTGCTTCACAAACCAATAGCATCCATTTGCAGCAGACTGACAAGCTTCTGTTTGTCTGAAAGTGTAACTTCCTTTACACTACAAAATTGCTAAATGTTTTTGCTGAAAATCTATGGCAGTAACAGCTCAAATCCCTGAAGGATTCCATGGAACTTGAACGGTAAAAGCTAAACAAAACCAACATTAATTTAGTCCTATTTGACTGTGGTTCCCTTCTGTATTTTATGTCGCTGTATAACATTCTTTGGGTGTTTCAGGGTTCTGCTTTCAACTCTTGTGTCTAGCCATGAGCTGGTAGTCAAATGACAACAAGGTCAGGAATTTGTTCATTTTACTTCATCCTTACCCCACTGTTATTGGTGGCTATTGCTTCTCCTGTTCTGCATATTTCCCTGACTGAGAAGTGGCCTAACAGATTTAGGTGAGGAGAAAGTCTCCTGAAGTGCTTCAGGGCACATAACTTGAGGAAGGCAAAAACAGTAAATGGATAAAAAAAAAAAAAAAACTATGCTGTCAGGCTGTCACACTGTAGAAAACCGCTAAATCCAACATAGGAATGATGTGGTTTGTGAATTAGAGAAAAAATGTCCATTGCCCATTGCCTCTGGTTGTTACTGTTGTTACTGTTAGTGTTTCCTTGTACATGCATGAAAATTTCTTTCTCAGAAAATGCTTTAATAGCAAATTTATAAACTGATGTTCACGCTATTAAGAGCTGAGTACTTCTACATATAAGATATGGCATTTTCTAATAAATACAAAATATTCTCATGAATAATTTAAGCTAAACTGTTCCTGTTAAAGTAGCGTACAATTCACAATGTCTTATTATGGCATTCTTATTGTGCATGCTGTCTTCATCTCTAGTTCTAAAGAATGAAAAAAACAAATGTTAGATTACTAAATATGTTACTAGTTGTGCACCTAGGAGCCCATGTAACAATTACAAAAATTAAGGGTATGTAAGGAAAATCTAGACTTTTACATTAGTAATTGTGTTTTATTCAGGCTTTTATACTCCGAAGTTATTACCAGGTGTCACAAAAAATTTTCTCTCAGAGAACTTTCTGCTTTTAGAACTCATATTACTTTAAAGGTAAAACAATAGTATCTAAATACCCTGCTGTGAATCTGACATCTTATAATGAATTCATAGACAGGAAAATTGAGGATAGGAGTGAATAGGTACATTATACCAAACACAGATAGTCTGTGGCAAAAGGCATTGGACGGTTTGTGCAAGTATGGTCCTGTACTTTTTTTTTTTTTTTTTTTTTTTTCTGTACTACAAATTGGTGTTTTCAGTAATGTGGTGGGTTGGAAGGAGAAAAAATATACTCATTATGAAAAAGGTATCTTGTGTTGTTCTGATCTTAATGCAATATCAGACCCCACTGCAAACTAAAAAGAATATTTTCATTTAAAAGCAGTAGTCTTCTGAATGAGTATCGCTATGTTTAAACAAAAAGTAAATTTCACAATTTCACACCATCATATTAAAATAATTATTATGGTTGACATTTTAAATCCCATTGCTTATATGTTTGTTTGTTTTTTCTTCTATCTAAATTATATGTGATTTTCAGTTGGTGGTGGTGGTTTGTTTTCCCCACTTAAAAAAAATCTGGTATTTTACTTTGATGATCTGTTCACAAGGCTCACTGACTTAAATAGTCTCTATTCTGACTCTCCTGTCAGAGTAGAGTGTGTGATTTATCTGTTTTTTTATCCATAAAGATACAGCCTTAACTAAGTGGTCTCTTGCATAATCAGGCTGGCTTGGAGTTCACTAAATGCAATCTTGCACTGTGTATCTCAATTAATCTTGCAGACTGTGGCTAATCACATCCCCACCAGGCAGGCTCACATATCTCACCAAGCTGGATTATTAAAATCCATATTTCACGTTAACAGCCATGTGTGTGAGATTAGTTTCTAAGTAGTAATGCACCTGCCATAAATACCTCATATCTGGTATCTTCTGAAATACTGCTGCTGTCAAAGATGAAAAAGCATGATATGCATTCAAAACTAGTTTACATTTCTTTTTTATGGGCAACTGATTTTTTCTTGGGTCCTTTGTTCTGCTATACCTAAAAACAAAACAATAACATTAAAGCACAGAGCACAAAATGTAATGAAGACAGAGCTTGATATATTCTGAAGAGATTGATAGAAGAATATAATTCTATTAACTTTATTCATTTTTTATCATTGCAAGTAAAAGTTTAAGTGAGAAAACCTACATTAATGCAGGTTTGTACCATTATTAGTCATACGTTAAGGGCTGAATTCCATTTTATAGTGAAACTTTTTAAATCTGGAGTAACTCCCATAAGACCAGTTGGCCTAGAAATTGTCTTAGCATTGTCATTTTACTAATTACATCCTAGAATAAAACACTTTCCGTCTGATTGGTAGACTATTAGCAGAAGATCCAGACACTGAACCTAGTAGTTTCAAGTCTCTCAAGTCTGTAAAGGCAACTGATGCTACACTTCATGTCCCATACTTTTAAAAGGCAGAATTTCTGTTTAACTCCCTGTGGCCCTCAATATGGTCACAGTATGATTGCCTTCGATTTTCAGTAAAGGCGTAATGGAGTTTTTCTCAGAACATCACATCAAAGATGGCTGTGGTTTAAGGGGCCATCAGAGGAGTTAAAGTGTATAGCTGCAAGCAAATAGGCTTTGCACTGCATTGCTAAAGGTGATGATGCTTTACTTTAAGGAAGTACAAGAGATTAATATGTTTATTATTTTCCTAATGCATTATACTCCTTGATCTTACTCATCATTCCCATGGGAACACACCAGTGTCTGTCTGCATTCAGACAAGCAATGATTCTCACACTGCTGTCTGGCACAGGCAGTTCCAGCTGACTGTGGGACTGATGGGCACAGACCCTAACCTTTCACAACCTTCCAAGCTATCTGACATGCAAATGCCTGAAAATCTCCTTATAGGTGTTAACAGGTTCTTAACAGATCAAACTGATATTCCGGTGATTTACAGCCCAACAGCTCAATCCTTCCTAAGGGGGAAAAAAAAAAAAAAAAGTTTATTTTTGTTGTTCTTGTTTTAGAATGGTTTAATTACAGTGGTCTTTCAGCAATGGTGTGGTGCTTCTTGGAGTTTTGATGCTTGAAGAAGATAGACAGATAGTGGAGAAGGAGAGGAGCTACAACTTCCAAGAGTAACTGAGTTTTGTTAAGGACCACACAGTGTATTCACAACTTAATATTAAAAAGATATAATTATACTTTTCAAATCATCATATTTACGATGATTTCTTTTGTTGAAATGTATATGGAAAGTGACAGAAAATGCAAATAAAATGTTCCTGCTTTTTGAGCTTCCAATTGTACTTAAGGTCTATCAGTTAGTCTACAGTTATGTTTAAATAAATAAGATAAAATAAAGGTGTAGCCATAAAAATGAGATGGTTGTATGAAAGCAGATAAATGAATATTTAAAATTTCATGTTTATTGATTATATATATATTCAGAAGCACAATTTCAAGGATACATTTAGATATATAAAAAAAAAAAAAAAAACCCTTATTCAATGGGAATTAATATTTTCTTACATATTCTATATATATTCTTCTGACAGAAGAAACTGATTCACACTAGATCCAGTCAGAAAAGCAGCTGATTGTGCCACGTATTGTAGATGTGAGTGACAGACTTTTAAATTGCATTTCATAACTTGTGTTTCCTGGTACACTGAATATTGTGTAACAGAAGTAGTCCACTTTTAAATATTCCTAAACACTGTATTATATTTATTTTACAAGTCCATCACAGTTTGAAGGAGTTGCTTGGATTTATTGTTGCTTATCTTTAACAAACTTCCATATGAAAGATGTTCCATTATCAGTCACAAATTGCTGCTAATGTTTCAAAGTATGTCACATGAACAGGGAAAATGCATGAAGACAAATCAGATATCATACAGCAAGGTAAGTGCTGAACACCCTCAAGGGACACGCAAACGAGAATAAGAAATATGCTATAAATCCTGAGGTCAAATACTTTACCTAAGAAGTACATTAATGCCCTAGAAAAGTGCTGCTTTGAGAGTTTAATTTCTCTTAGGCAAAGAAACAAGAAAAACAAAAAGCAGAAAAAGCCATCCAAACCTATGAATTCACTGATATCAAATACTGGTGTGGGGGTATAATATAGTGTGTGATAATAATATATTAATACTTAGCAGCCTATTGTGCTGTATTTTTTACAAATTCAGAGTAACTCCTGCAAGCAATGTATCAACCAAAAATCAGTAGTCAGCAGAAGAGGACACAGACATAGTATGTCTCATGATTAGCATCGGAACAAACCAGCAGCCTAATGTATTAGAGAATGGCTGTTACTCAGGGTCATCAGGTCTGGTCTGGTCTGGTCACCACGGTTTTATGAAAATTACTAGAATAATAGAATCTCTGTATCTGGAAGGAACCCACACAGATCATCAAGTCAAACCCCTGGCTCCACACAGGACGACCCAAAAATCAGACCATATGTCTGAGGGTGTTGTCCAAACACTTCTTCAACTCTGTCTGCCAAGCTCGGTGCTGTGACTACCTCCCTGAGGAGCCTGTTCCAGTGCCCAAGCACCCTCTCAGTGAACCTTTTCCTAATATCCAACTTGAACTTCCATATCACAGCTTCATGACATTCCCTTGGCATATAGGTTTTACATCTGTCCCAGCCGGCCAACCAACCAGCCCTTCCTATTTATCAATACTATTTCTATCAAATTATTATTTGATTACATTGAGGTATTTGAAAACCGAAATAATACATGCTGACTTTAAGGTATTTGATAAGAGATGAATTTCAGACAGTCTCCTATGGTATTCTCCTGGAGAAGCTGGCAGACCATGGCTTGGACTTGTACATTCTTTGCTGGGTTAAAAGCTGGCTGGATGGCTGGGCCCAGAGAGTAGTGGTGAACAGAGTGAAATCCAGCTGGTAAGTGGTATTCCTCAGGGGCTGGTATTGGGGCCAATCCTCTTTAATATCTTTATTGATGATTTGGATGAGGGAATTGCACCCTCAATAAGTCTGCAGACGACATCAAGTTGGGTGGAAGTGTCAATCTGCTGGAGGGTAGGAAGGCCCTCCAGGGGGCCTGGACAGGATGGGTCAATGGGGAGAGGCCAATTGGATGAGGTTCCACATGGAACTGTGTCAGGTCCTGCACTTTGGTCACAACAACTCCATGCAGCACTTGGGGGAGAGTGGCTCAAAAGTTGTGCAGAGGAAAAGGATCTGGGGGTGCTGATTGATGCTCACCTGAGCATGAGTCCAGTGTGCTCAGGTGGCCAAGAAGGCCAGTGACATCCTGGCTTCTATGAGGAATAGTGTAGCAAGCAGGACCAAGGAGGTGATCATTCCCCTGTACTCTGCTCTGGTGAGGCTGCACCTCGAGTACTGTGTTCAGCTTTGGGCCCCTCACTACAAGAAAGACATCAAGGCCCTGGAACTTCTCCAGAGAAGGACTAGGAATCTAGTGAAGGGTCTGGAACAGAAGTCCTACATGAGGAGTGGCTGAGGGAACTGAGAGTGTTTAGTCTGGAGAGGGGGAGACTCAGGGGAGACCTTATTGCTCTCTGCAACTACCTGAAAGTAAGATGTGGGGATCTGGGGGTCGGCTTCTTCTCACTTCTCACAGGTGATAGGACTAGAGGTAATGCCCTCAAGTTGTGCCAGGAGAGGTTTAGGTTGGAAATCAGGAGACATTTCTTCTCCGAAAGAGTAGTGAGGCATTGGAACAGGAATTGGCTTAGGAAAGTGGCGGTGTCCCTGGGGGTGTTCGAGGAAAGTTTGGACCTGGCACACAGGAACATGGTTTAGTGGGTGACATTGGTGGTAGGGTGATGGTTGACCCAGATGATCTCAAGGGTCATATCCAACCTTAATGATTCTACAATTCTGTGACTCTGACAAAGTAACTACGCACTCCAACTACTTAGGTGCATATGATATTTGAATAGAGAGTTAGGCTGATATTTTGACTAATCATGTTCATAAAACCTTAAGTTTGACCGACTGTCTTTAATTACAGTATTTAATTGTACATATGTATGATTTTGCTTTCTTCTGAAATACTTTTGACTGTTTGCTTAGCAGTAGCTGAGAGGGAGATCCTTCATCTGGTTTGACATAATTCTACCTGCAAAGCATGATAAATTATGTTATTAGTATCAAATCAGTGTTAACCACTGTTGGAAGCAAGGGAAAAAAAAAAGTGTTTTAAAGTTTTAATTTTTAAGATTTTTAATTATTAAAGGTCTTTTCATACATTGACTGCCTTAATTTACATGAAAAATGTGAAGACTTCTATCGCTTACTTCAATTTAATGCATTCATTTAATTCAAATTGCATATAAGGCAGTTTAACCAAACTAAGCAATCTTCAGAACTATTATAGTTCTAAATATATACTAGTTAATTGTTATGTGAAAAGAGTCACACATAAGAGGGGATACTACTAACTAAATAAAATCTTTGGAATGAAAAGGATAGATGAGTTTTTCAGCAGCAAAATGGTTTTATCCACAGTATTTTCTCCATGACTTGTAAACCGCTTTCAGATAACAGTTTCACTTTGGACTTTCAAATACAGTTCATCTGTCTTTAGCTGGTGATAGGAAAAAAAAGAGGATTTGGTGTACTAAAGGATCCTGAAGTTTTGCAACAAGCAAGCGGGATTTGTAGGTTTAGATCCCCGAAGTACCTACAGCATTCTCACAAACTATAATTCAGATCTGAACAGAAAAAAAAAAAAAAAAGTAGTCTGTCCTTGTACAGGAAGCTTGCAGAGAATAAAGAAGTTCTGTATTTTGTACCTTTTTAAATTTCTGTGAAGAACATCATGTGAGTGTGAAAATATACAAGTAATTTCAGAATTCAATGAATATATGAGAAACCAGGCTACATCACAAAATCTTTGTATGTAAACAGGTATCAAAAAGAATCCAGAATCCTGCAATTCCCAGTTAGTGGCATTATCATGGCATTATCTCTTGCTTCCTTTCCCGTTTTAAGAATTTTCAGTTAAAAAAGAATTTAAAAAAAAAAAAAAAAAAAAAAGGAACTGGTCTGGAGAACAGTACGGGTCTTATGCTTAGGCTGTCTTGCCAAACAGGAGGGTAAATTTCAGGACTTGAATATTTTGTCTTAACCCAGCAGGCAGCTTAGCACCACACAGATGTACGCTCACCCTTTCCCCTGGCCAGTAGGATGGGGGAGAGAATTGGGAAACAAAAGTAAAAGCTTGTGGGTTGAGATAAAGACAGTTTAATTGAACAGAAAAGAAAAATCATTGTTATTATTAAATATTTATTGTTTATTATTTATTTTATTATATTATTAATTATTATTAATTAATAGTAATAATTATTATTATTATATGACAAACCAAGTTATGCACAATGCAATTGCTCACCACCCACTGACAGATGCCCAGCCTCTCCCTGAGCAGTGGTCCCCACCCCACTCTGACCAGCCACACCATATTAATTGTTCCTTATGATGTCAGATGATATGCAATATCCCTTTGGCCAGTCTGGGTCAGCTGTTCCTTGTTTTGTCCCCTCCAAGCCCCTTGTGCTCCCCCAGCCTGTTCACTGACAGGGAAGGATGAAAAGCTGAAAAGTCCTTAACTTAGTGCGAGCACTGCTCTGCAAAAATTAAAACATCAGTGTATTATCAATATTATTCTCATTCTAAATCCAAAACACAGCACCATACCAGCTACTATGAGCAAAATTAACTGAATCCTAAACCTATCAATCCTAGTTCCAAAACCAGAACAAAAGTCAATCAAAAAGCCAGGGAATTTGAAATCATTTGTCATATTCATGGGTAGTTTTGGCTTCTCTGATATTGCATATTTCAACCCCAAAATACTGCTTACCTAAATTTTTTTATTAAAGCATGCTACCAGCTCTGTGTTTTTCTTTACACCACTACATATTGAAAGGTAATGCAGTACTTTATTTAATCATGTTATTCATTGTCCTTTCTGCGTCAGCCTACTAGCCACTGATGCTGTTCAGAAAGCTGAGTCCACAGAACACACACCTGCATCATGCTCACTGTAGATCTGCTATGCCAGTTGTTCTCCTGTCCTGGGATTAAAATATCCAATGCTGCATTACTTTAATAAAAGCTGAGGTGACAAAGCATGCACCTGTATTATTGTTCACTCCACCTGTCCTGTTACTCTCATGTCTGTTCTCACAACAGAACATCCACCATTACTGAAAGTAATCTGCTTACACACAGCTTCAAATGTTATGCTTTAGTTGACAAGGAAAGCTTAAGTACTCAAAGACAGTCAGTCCAAATAGCTGTTATTACAAGTTATTGTTACATCGTAAACAACTTTATACTCGATCCTACTCTTTCAGATCATGAAAGAATTTTTCATTGATCTCAGTGAGTGATGACTTTGGATGTGCCAGCAAAAATGACAGATTTTATTTTAAAAAGAAGAAAAAAGAATAATAATCCAACCATATGAAGTAGTATAATTGTTTTCTCCGGTACTCTTAATCAACTTGGTTAAAAAAACAAAACAAAACAAAACAAAACAAAACAAAACAAAACAAAACAAACAAGCAAAAAAAAAAACTTGGAATAACTTCTTAAGTGAGATGCATAGGCAATATTATCAGTGGCTGTAATGGAACAGTAAATGGGTTTAACAGTAAGTTAAATACTTACCTGATTAAAAGCCTGACTAATGTTGCAAACAATGTAGAGTTAAATGCTGTGATAGAATAATTCAGGCTGGAAGCAAATGCAGGAGGTCTCCAACCTCCCGCTCATAGTAGGGTCAGCTATAAGGTCAGATCAGGTTGTTCAGAGCTTTTTATCCACAGCATCAGAGGAGAGAGATTATTCAGCCTTTTGGGACATCAGGTTTCTCCCTATATCCAGTTTGAACTTCTGTCTTACCAGTTCACCATCTATTTTTATCCTGCCTTGGACAGCTGTGAAATCTGGTCTCTCTGTGACTTCCCAATGTGCTCTGGGGGCGGCTGTTTAGGTCCCCAAAGATGTCTCTGCTCCAGTCTGACCAAGAACAGCCTCTTCTCACAGGGCTCATACTTGAGCTCCTACCATTGCCTCCCCTGAACTCCCTCCCATTGGTCACTCTTTCTACAGAGCACAAAACTGGATGTAGTATCTATATGGGCTCTTGCAAGCACCATGTAGAGGGTGGAGGTCACTTCTCTGAGTCTACTGGCTTTGCATGTGTTCCTGGGTCTCCTGGCTTTGCCTGTGTTCCTACAGCCCAGGTTGCTTTTGGTTTCCTTACTGCCAGGGCACACACAGTATGGGCTCATGTTTACCCAAGGGCTTTTATTTCAGAGCTGCTCCTCAGCCTGCAGGCCTCCAGCAGAAGCATTTGTAAACAAAACATAACAGTGGAAATTAAAAAAAAAAACAACAACCAAACCCTGAAAATTTACATCTATCTTCACACTGAAGAGGTAAAGGCAACCAAGTTCAAATAATAAACTAATAGGACACACACACACACACACACACACAAATAAATATATATATATATATATAATGGTGATAAATCTTGCATATTCTGAAGTGGCTGTAGCCTCAGACCATTCTTCTAACACCATTGAACTTAAATGTTAGTCTTGCAGTTTATGCAACTTATGGCAGTGTGCAAACACAGAATTACATGAGTCAGTTTAATACACGATTAAGTAATGTAAGTGCGTGCACGCTCAGCCCAATATGACCTAGATGTGTTAGGCAGATATGCAGGAACAGGAAATTAAATTCAGCAAGGTTTAATAAAATTTTGTACACTGAGATGTCATCCACTTCTATGCCATCCTGTGTCATCTTTGCTACACTGCAGCTTTCAAAGGCTTCTGTTGTTCCTGCTAAGTCAAAAAAGTCAGCATCTTCTTTCTCTGTGTTACCATTACCACTCAGAATATTTTTTTCTTCTTCAAATTGGTATTTCAATTTTGTGCATTTTTAAAAGAAACCTTTCCAAAAAGATATGTTGATAGGATACAAGTGACTTGTAATTCAGAAGAACCTCTCAGAACACAAACCTCTGTGTCTAAGTGTACAACATCTGTTTTGCAAAATACTATGCTAGGAGGAACTGCAGTTTGGCTTAACTAAAAGAGAGTTGTCTTCACTGACAGCATGATATATTTTAAAAAGAGATTTACTTATTTTTCTGGAATATCTTTATTTTAAGGTACTTATTTATTTATTTATTTATTTTTCCCCAGACAGATTAATAAATTTTCCAGTTTTAATCAGAAATTACTGTTATACTCTTTGTGAAGGAGTGTTACAGTCACCACCTCTAGCAGCTCTGGAGCCTGGAGATTCTTCCTGCCTGGCTGCTGGAGCCCAGCCTCCTTTCTCTTGTTTGGTTAGTCAGCAAAGAATTTCACAAGTAAAAGCATACACATGACAATCTGCAGGTTAACAAACACTCATTTGTAGATCCCAAGTACTGGCACAGCCCTTCTGCCTATCCAATACCTCTGCTTGTATCCTGAGCCCCAGCAGGTCCAGCTACTGGCTCACCAGTGAAGAATCATAGTATCATAGAATGGTTTGGGTTGAAAGGGACCTTAAAGATCACCTAATTCCAACCCCCCTGCCATGGGCAGGGATGACACCCACTACACCAGGTTGCTCAAATCCTCATTCAACCTGGTCTTGAACACCACCAGGGATGGGGCATACACAACTTCTCTGGGCAACCTCTTTCAGTGCCTCACCAACCTCTGAGTAAATAATTTCTTCCTTATGTCTAATCTAAACCTACCCTTTTTTAGTTTAAAGCCATTATTCCTTTTCCTATCACTACATTCCTGACAGAGTCTGTCTCTTGCCCTTTAGGTACTGGAAGTCTGCTATAGGTTCTCCTTTCATCTTCCTCTTGTTAACCCCTTCTTAACAGTTACAAAATCTCATTAATCTGCTCCAAAGCTGAGCATGGAGCTTGTTGATGGCTCAGCCATTAGTGACTGGAGACTTTGATTTTTGGCATCATCTGCTTTACCTTGTTTAAGTTTCTATCTTACTGTATTATTTTTTGCTTCCACCTTTACATATTATCCTCTTCTGCTTTGCTGAAGTCCTTGATTGGTTAACCTCAATGAAGCAGATGCTCTCAACTTCCACATATCTATTTTACTATAAACATTTAATACATGATTTGGTTTTACATATATTATATAAACATTTATCAGAGTAGTATGAAGCAACACGCCTTATAGATTTTGTACTGATGAAGAAATTAGACCTGCCATGTGCTTTAAGGAACTACATGTTGAAAATGTTACACTATAGACATTTTTTAATCCCCAAAGCCCATCTTTAAATATTTTTCTATTCACATTTTTCTTGGTCTTTTAGGACCTGTCAAAATGATGTAGTATAATATTAGTCTTGCTGTTCCATTGACTTTAATAAAATTCATATTACACACTAAGCTCTCCTTTTTTTTTTTTTTTTTTTTTTTAATAACACAAAGTTTACTAAGAATATTTCATAAAGTCATCCCCATGTTTTTTTTTTTTTTTTTTTTTTTTTTTTTTTTTTTTTTTTTCTGTTTTATATATTATGTCAGTTACTGGTTGCTGTTACCATCCTAATGCTATATTGCTGTATTGTCTGGAAGCATCCAGAAGTGGAGAACATATTTTTCTCTAAAACAGTCTGCTCTGAAGTCTTTTCAAATCTGAAGAAGAGGGAATTTCAAACCTAAATTCTTTTTATTATCATGCATAAAGGCATATAATCAGAGTTCTATAAGCTTGTCACTTGAATGAATATCTTTACTAAATTAAACATAATCTGATGACAGTTTATAAAGAATGAAGAACTCAAAATATTTGTTAAACATAATCTTAACTTAGATACCATCTATAAACATTTTTTTTTCTTTTTTAATGGGCAGAACTCATATTGTGCATCTGATTTCAGAATTAGAAATATTATATGGGATTTATTTTACTCTTTAGGTTTCTACTTCTGAGCTTTCAGTGCAGCTCTAAATCTTTGTAAAAAGCACTTTATAAATACATTTCATCCACTTTGGTGGGAGATTAATTATGCTCTTCATCTGAGATTTATTTATTTTTCTTCACTACAAAACAACACTGAATGACTTGCATAACGTAGGCATCTGCATTTGGTTGTGTAAATCCCATCCTATTACTTTTTAGTATAGGAGTGATTGTTAGTGATTGTTAAATGTGTTGTTAGTTCAACTGTTTTTATTATTAAGGAATGCACTATTTATCATGAAATTCAGTTTTATGAATTCCACACTTATCTATAATTCCCACATTGCAGGTAGCATTTACAGTTCCCTCAAAACTAAATAGAGATATGAAGATGTATTTGAGAGTAGAATTTTGATCAAAGAAAATCACAATGCAAAATAGTTTGTCACTTTCCTTTTTAGAGTTCTTTAATGTATTTAAAACTAAAATAGCTAATTATTTGTTAGGTTTTGGGGTTTTTTTGTGTGTGTATTTGTTTAGTTGATCACCTAGTTCTACCAATTTGCTTTCCAACTACGACTGTAACAAAGCCTGATGGTATAAGACAGTTTCAGTAACCTATTTTTTCTTCTTACACCCTGATTATTATTTTTTTCTATATGAAATTTAAATATTCTGTACATTGCTCTTGTATTTGTAGAAATTAGACAGAATTTACTGATACCAGATCAACCACAATGCATAGAAACACCCCAAATCTGTCCACTATCTATTGTATGAGGAAACTTTTTTGATCCAGAAACATCATGTTTATTTTTAAACTTTGATGTGCCAGTGAGTTACACCTCTGCAGTAACAGAGTCTTGAACAAAAGATGAAATAGCTCTATGTTTTGATTTCTGGGTATTATTGTTATAATTTCATTTATACATGCCCGTTTGTATGCAAAATTTTTAACAGATTTAACAAACAATACTTGAAATGAATAACTACTCCTTCAGTTAATCATAGCTATTTGTGGAAGGAAATGAACTAAGTTATAAGATACTGGGTTTTATTTTACCCCATTTGGTGTTTCTAAATGCTTTCTGGACTAGTAATTCTATAAAGATTATTTTAATTGAAGGTGATAAATTTTAAGGTCAAATCTGAGACATACATAAATGGAAGGAAGACTAAAATGAAAATGAAAATATTTTCAGCCTAGACTAGGAGAAAAAACATACTTTTAGAAAAGTGGCAGTGTGCCAGCTTCACTGATAATAGTTGATAATTACCTTCAACAGCAGGCCACACACCTGCTTCAGAAGATATAACGGTGTAAATCATTATCCCCTGAAGTCCCAAGATTTTATTTTTAATTTTCCTATTTGGACCCCTAAACTCAGCATTATAGGGACAGATGGTCGAGCATGACTACTGTTTACCAGAGCAGAGCTCTCCAATTTCTTTGCAAGTGAGCAGAAAGCACTGCACTGTGGGATAAGGCCAGACTCTTCCCATAAGGCCATAAATTATTTTCATGCCTATAATAATTTTGCTGATCAGGACTTTAAAGGTGATGCAGTGATGGTAAACATACTCCCATAACAAAACCCACCATAACCCTTACTGTCTATGGAATATACATACACTGACTCAAAACAAACAAACAAAGAAAAGAAAACCCTTGTAATACGGGCAGTAGAGATTGCCATAAAGATTTGTGAAGCTAAAAATGGAGAAATAGATGTTTAATAATTCTATTTATGAATGTAATCAAAAGGTTATATTTCAATCAGTGTTTAAACTGGTCTCAGTAGAGCCCAAAACAAACTAAAAATGACATTGGTCTTTCTGTGACATTTGGTTTGAGGAGTAAACATGCATTTAATCTCAATGTGGAAGACATGCTTTATTTGTTTTTCCTTGGAGACTAATGTAGGTTAACACATTTTCTTGTGAAAAATTTGAAGATTACACCAGAATTACAAATGATAAAGCTGAAGCATAGAGGGACTAATAGATTTTCCTGCATCTAAAATTAGCCATATAACCTAGTCAGTATTTCAATATTCAGTGCTGCTCAGAGAGGACATTGAAACACTTTTTTATAGAAACTGCTGGTGCTGAACAGGAAGGAAGGAAGGAAGGAAGGAAGTGAAAGAAAGAGAGAGAGAGAGAAAGAGAGAAAGAAAGAGAGAAAGAGAGAAAGAGAGAAAGAAAGAGAGAAAGAAAGAAAGAGAGAGAGAGAGAGAGAAAGAGAGAGAGAGAGAGAGAGAGAGAGAGAGAGAGAGAGAGAGAGAGAAAGAAAGAAAGAAAGAAAGAAAGAAAGAAAGAAAGAAAGAAAGAAAGAAAGAAAGAAAGAAAGAAAGAAAGAAAGAAAGAAAGAAAGAAAGAAAGAAAGAAAGAAAGAAAAAGAAAGAAAGAAATATTTCTGCAGGGCAAAGCTAGTATACCAAACACAGTATTTTTATATTATCAGTAGGTAATTCCTAATAAAAAGTCACCTAATATTTCAGTAGCACAGTGAAACATATTGTGCATTCTTCTTTTTAAGTTTCTCTTCAAACTGAGGTTACAGCCTTTTACGTTGTTTCTTGTCCATACTGAGATATTTCATTAATATCTTCCCCACTTCTCCTTAATCCTCTCCCTACATCCCCCATCTGCTCCCCTCGCTAATAAATAATAAATAAATAAATAAAAAGAAAACTATAGAAGTAAAACTGTAATGTAATATGACCAATCATGGAATCTTTGAAACAGGTTTTGTTTCTGAAAGGTATATTATTTTATTTTTTGCTTACTTGTTTGATTAGTGTTGGGTTTTGTTCCTTTCTCAAGTTTTTCTTTCAATAGCAACTAAAAATATAGACATTTTGTCCCTGGATATTCAAACCACTGAACACATAATGGAGAAGTGCATGAATTTTTCAAAGACCATTTATGCTGCTTCATCTCTAAAACGAGTCCACTAAAGTTTACCCATCTTGCAAACTGTCTAGAGTTTGAGGAAAAGGTGGCACATACTTAGGTAAGAACACGCTATGCTTGGAGTTAAGCATCTTTTATTTTTTATTTTATTTTATTTTATTTTTTTATTTTTTATTCATATTAGTGTGTCTGTAAATCAGAATGCTGTGTAATGCATATCATTAAGGGACATAGTGATGCTAACTTAATATGACATAGATACTTGAATTATTCAAAAATATTTAAAAAATGACTGAATAAATTTTAGATGTTAAGTTATTGATACTCATAAATACTGGTAATAGACGTCTGAATAAATGTTTAATCATAGTTCTAGACAGTGTAACATCTTAAATAATTAGAATGACATTAGGCTTATAGAATAAAAAGTCTTTCTAATGGCAACAGTAAGTCTACATGTGAAATAATATGGATTTCAAGCAAATAACCTTGAAGAAATTTACATGACTTAAAAATGTAGTTGCCACTGTTACTTTCTCTAAAGTTCAAAATAACTGCTTTTGTTTTGCAATTGACAGTGGTTGAAAAAAATGCGTGAAGTAATAAAGTTCGGTGTCATATACTGTGTGAACTCAGCTTTAATGCACTTTCTAAATTGCTGTTCATCTTTGAATCACACCTCAAAGTAGAAAACACATATTCTACATAGTTGGAGTTTTAATGAAAAGTTCTAGGCTTTCAGAGACTGCTTTTCCTCATATAATATAAAACTTGCAAGCACAAGTAAGCATTA
This sequence comes from Anas platyrhynchos, assembly GCF_047663525.1. NCBI lineage: Eukaryota > Metazoa > Chordata > Aves > Anseriformes > Anatidae > Anas > Anas platyrhynchos. The sequence goes on along the minus strand of NC_092587.1, from coordinate 193,941,797 downwards.
TAATACTGAATTCCTCAAAACATTTATGGATATCCACATTGCAAAGATAACAAAGTAATAGGAAATAATAGCTATTTTATAAATACATTTGCACAACTTCAGGTTGTGTAGTTTGCATAATATATAATGCAAGAACTGCTCAAACTTTTCAATGTAAATATAATGACAATGATTCTGTGATAGCTTCAAAAGATTTTTATTTTTTTTTAATTTGACCAAATTCAATAAGCAAAATTTGAATCTAATGAAACTTAACTTTATCTATATGAAGTATTATTCTGTACTCCTTGAACACCTTGATCTTGGTCATATAAAACTGATATTTCTTACACTTCACCTGTCCTGCACACAGGAAACAATGTGTATTCAGCTTGAAATTATTATTTCTCTACTGTGTAAAATGTGCAGCCTAAACATTCATATAGTCTTGAGGTCTGCATTTGAGCTGTGAGGATGACAATGACTTCCACCTTTCCTCTGCCTACCACAGTAACACTAACGTATTGAAGGAAAGTGGATTAGTTGTGTCTCTCTTTCTGAAACTAAAGTCCATAAGACATTTTTCCCACAAATAGGAGGTTAAGGGAAATTATGAATACTTAGGGACATTTTTCCATGTTTTCACAGGTCTGAGACATACATGATACTCATGTTTTCGTTCTCTTTCATCTCAAGTTCTTTTGTCTTCTGTAAGTGCCATCTTCACTCAGACACATTCCCACACAAGGGACATCTACACATTTGTACTCATTTCCATGAGGGCTCATGTGTTACATAAATTAGAAGTTATTGTCTTTACCCTTCTGAAGTATCAGTAATACTCATTATCTGGAGTCTAATCACTCTAACATCATAGAACTTGTCTCCTTTCTACCCCTCTGTATTTCTTTTCACAGATAATCCCATATTAAGGTATAAAAATTTAATAACATTGCAAGTTCTTTCTAACTCAAGGAACATGCTTTAATAAATATAATTATCTTTCCTAGGAAAAAAGAACTGGCATATCAAAATTGAAGGAACCTTTGTTAGACATATACTGCACTCATGCTACAGAAGGATGGTTAGAAAGATTAAGTCTGGAAAATTATATGGAATACTTGCTGTATTTCTGGCACATTTTTACAGAGTGTATTTACCATAGAAAGAATGCAGAAAGGAAAGACAGGTGTTATGTTTATATTGATTTATTTAGATAACAATAAGGTTAAAACTTTTATTCCAGACAACACATTTTACCTTTAAACAACATTGTGCTGTAGCTCATACATGTATGTACAGAACTATATAAGTGGTAGGTAATATAAGCATATCAAGTGTATCATTGGATGATAAGGTCTCCTGAGGTCTCCCTTTGATCTTTATTCTGTCTTGTTTCTGTAATTTATAGTAGGCAATTTAATAAAGATGCCTAAATTTCAGTGTTATTACTGAGTGTATGACCTTCATCAGGATATATCATTTTTCATTTTATGTGCTTGCTGTCAATTTTGCAATTGTTCAATCTATGCGATTTATTTATTTATTTATTGTACATGGATTATTCAAACCATCTAATGCTAAACGTTTCATTCACCTTATTCATGTCATATAAAAGTAATGTAAAAACCTTATGTGATGTAAGCAGGGAGGAGAGTCCCTACAAAGCAGATTTTTTAAATGAAACCTAAGCACACTTCTAAGATTCCGTTTCTGAATACATTACCACATCTGAACAAATTATGGCTAGCAAAGTAATATAGCTTTAGCATATTCAAAATCGACCCCCCCCCCCCCTTTTTTTTTTTTTTTCTAGTTAGGTGTTCTGAAACTCTGAAACTCCATTGTCCCCTGCTGGAAGTAAAGGAGTGTGTAGATTGTAAGCCTGCCCCCCTAGGAAGAAACTATGTTTGGTCATGCTTTCTTTATGATTTCTTTTTATTTGTTGGTGATTATTTTATCATCATTTTACCATGTCCCATAATAACATATTATTAAGCAATTGATTATTTTCTGCCAAGCTTAACAAAGGAAGATCTCGAAGATCACTGAGTTCCTTTCAGTTCTATGACAGTAGGTGTCACAGAATCACAGAATGTTTGAGGTTGGAAAGGACCTCAAGAGGTCATCTAGTCCAACCCCCCTGCTCAAGCAAGGCCACCTTTAATATGTTGCACAGGTGGGTTTTGAATATCTTCAAAGAAGAAGACTCCACAACCTCTCTGGGCAGCCTGTTCCAGTGTTTTGTCACCCAAACAGGGTGATTAAATAAAATATTAGGGGGTATTTCTTCATTTTGAGATTTCAGCTGTTTATGTTATGCTAACAGAAATTCCAGACGTCTCCCAGATAAAGAGAATAAGACAAGAAGTTTTGATTACTTCTATGTAAAGAATTCATGACCAAGAAGGAGTCAAAAAATACTGTACTGACAGTACTGTACTGACAGAGTACAGTATTGATGAGATCTGAAATTATACTTATGAGAGGGTACAGGACACACCTGTGCAAACAGTCTGTCAGATTTTATATGTCAAAGACAATCCAACATGACATAAAAGTATAAGAAAAAAGAATTAGTTCTTTTCATAACTATATCTATTTTCTCCTGTATGCTTTTGTCAAAATTTTTGGCAGATATTACAATCAATGCTTGAGAAGGAATAATATCAGTTTATGCTTCTCCGTTGGCTTATAATTAAATATTTTATTAATATATATATTTTCTGTTGTTGTTGTTGTTCTGAAAATCCAACAGTGTAATTTCCATAAGGTGGAGATTTGCAAGCTTCACTTATATTGTCTTTTGCTATGCTGATACGGTGAACAGTTAAACATCTGATTGTTACTAACCTACAAATTAGTCCTTGCAAAAATTCAAATTCATTCATGCTGAATAGTCCAGAAAGCAGAATTCTAGCTCCATGTGGGGCATGTCAAACCTTTGAAATAGTCTATTTCTGAAATAATTTCTGTTTCTGAATCTAGCTGAAAAGAAAGATGACAAGAGCATGACTCATGTCATCTGTCCCAGATGAAACAACACTTAATTTTCCAAACCCTAAGATCAAATGTAAATATTAGACATCTTTTAATCATATCCATAGAATACAAAACCTGAAAAAATAAAAGTAAGGAAATCAACACTGAGTACTGTGTGCAGTTTGGGATGTCACAGTGTAAGAAAGATAGAAAACTGTTAGAAAGAGTCCAATGAAGGGTAACAAAGATGGTGAAGGGTCTAAAGGGGAAGATGTATGGGGAATGGCTGAAGTCACTTGGATTGTTCAGCCTGGAGGAGACTGAGGGGAGAACTCATGGTGGTCTACAACTTCCTCCTGAGGGGGAGCGGAGAGGCGGGCGCTGATGACCTCTTAGGTTCTCTGGTGACCTAAAGAAATGGCTTGAAGCTGTGACAGGGGAGATTCAGGCTAGCTGTTAGGAAAACATTCTTCACTGAGAGGGTAATCGGGCACTGGCACAGGCTCCCCAGGGAAGCGGTCATAGCACCAAGCCTGTCAAAGTTCAAGAAGTATTTGGAAAACACTCTCAGACACATGATCTGATCTACATTTAGTTAGTTAGTTATATACTTATTTATTTGTTTTGGTGTGGTACTCTGGGGACCCAGACGTTGGACTTGATGATCATTGTGGGTCCCCTCCAACTCAGATATTCTACGATTCTATGACTCTATATTTACTTGCAGAGGCTTTCCAAGCCAAAAAGAGAAGTTATGTCTTTCTAATAAACTATTTGTTGAGCTCTAACTATGGATGATATAGAATATGCCATCCCTTCCTTTAATAAGAAGAATTTTCTGACAGCTCTATTATTATCAGTGATAATTATTATCTGATTTTAAAATATTTACTAATAATGGCCTCAGTGTAGATTTTTGAAAAAGATTTAAAAATTAATAAAATGCTTTTAAAAATATAAATTAGAATAGAATATAAAACAAACAAAAAAATATATAGAAGTTTAAAGGTGGAAAACAGTCTCATTCTAATTACATGCTAGTCTCATTCTAATTATATTCAATGCTTTTAATACATAAAATATGACAGACTGTTAATGCCCTTTACAGAACATAAGAATTAAGACAAAAATAACCTCAAACATTTCTTCCTCTAGTCCATGAATTTTAAAGCCCAGATGCCCAACTTAAGTTTTGTTTCTTCTGCTGGTAATATCTGTTATCTGATCTTGAAATGGAATTCCTTTGATGTCACTAAACTCAGTTCAATATTGACCTAGGATAAATTTCTATACCTACTTATAATATTAGAGGTTAAATATTACAACACTTGCAGCAAGATTTCATGAAAATCAGACTAGCTTTCTCCATTGTCCCTCTTGGAAAATCTTGTAAACCTAGTACACCAGTAGGAACCCATGAAGAACATAAAAATATGTACAATATTTCACACTTATGGAACATTTAGATTACAGATTCTTTGAAAACAAACAAAAAAACAAACAAACAAAAACTGGAACACCAGCTGCTATCACAATAAAATCAACAAAATGTCACTAATCCAGAGGAGGGAGGTATTAAAGAATAACATGACCTTCTTTGACACAAATTTTAGGACCTTTGTCATCATAAAATATCAGATTTTGCCTTGAAAGAAGAACAAAGCTTGGCAGTGTTGAATATCCAGTCTGTTTGCATGCTTATCCAGTCTGATTGATGATTATCAAGAGTGTGATAAACAGAAGTAGTATGGAGGCTGATTTTTGTTGTCCAAAGAAATGAACTTACCAGTTCCCCTTGGAAATTAGTACAATTTATTTACTTAATCCTCTGACTAAGTCTCTTTTGACATTTTCAGTGTGAGTGCATAGACAAGGATCCTAAAGGATCATTGGTTTTGTTTTGTAGATTGAGCCAGAGTGATGTCAAGGGACTTATACAGTGTCACAAACAGATCTGTGTTACACTTGGGAGTGTGTCGAGCTGGTCCTATACGTAAATTTCTCTGATTTTGCTTTTCTATTCACTGTATAATTTTTGAAATCTTTCTCACATAAAGTAGACTTCTAAATGAAATACAGGAGTTCAAAGTGTTTTTGTGATAGATTACTGACAGATTTTCCTTTTTAGAATGACTACTGATCAATTTTAATCTGTCAGCAAGGAAAGTATCACCTGATGAACACCTGTAATAATTTTAAAAACATATTTGTTCTTATTTTAAACTTTCACATCTTTTTACTTGCCTGTCTAGCCAATATTCTTTTTGGCATAATGAAGTAAAACAGTTATGAAAGATTGTTTTTTTTTTTTCTATTGAAAACTCCTTCTCTGAAATGCCAGCCTTTTGTCAAATTTAAAAGAAGAATTTTCTTTTGGGGATGCAAAGGCACTCTCTGAAAGATTGCCTGTTTCTGTGAGTGGTGGTTTCTCTCGGGTGGGCAGCCTAGCTAAACCACAGCCACTCTCTCACTCCCCCTCCTCAAAGGGAAGTAGGAGAAAATATGATGCAAAGGGCTCAAGGATTGAGATATGGATGGGGAGACTGCACAATGATTATTGTGATGGGCAAAACAGATTCAGAGTAGGGAGATAATAAGATTTATTGCCTATTACTAACAAGCTAGAGAAGTGAGAAACAAAGGACAGAAAACAAAAATGCATTACCCCCATCCACTCTCTTCCACCTCCTCCCCCTAAGCAGTTCATGGGAACGGGGAATGGGAGGTGCGGTCAGTCTATAGCACTTCATCTCCACTGCTCCTTCATGGTCACTCTCTTCCCCTTCTCCAACGTGTGGTATCTCCCACGGGATGCTATCCTTCCAAACTGATCCTCCATGGGCTTCACACAGGCATCAGCTCTTCAAGAACTGCTCCAAATATGGGTCCGTACCACAGGGTCCATCTTTCAGGAGCACGCTGCTCCAACCTGGGTCCCTCATGGGCAGCAGTTCCTGCCAGGTCGCCTACTCCTGCATGGGCTCCTCTCCACGGGCTACAGGTCCAGCCCGGGATCTGCTCTGGTGGGAGTCATCCACAGGCCACAGCCTCTTTCAGTGCAGGTCCACCTGCTCCACCATGGTCTCTTCTATGGTCTGAAACATGGGACCCTGCTCCACTGTGGTGCACCATGGGCTTCAGGGGGACTACCTGCTTCACCATGGTCCTCACTACAGGCCACAGGGGACTTCTGCTCCGGCATCTGGAGCAACTCTACCCTTCCTTCTTCACTGACCTTGGCATCTGCAAGGCTGTTTCTCACTCCTCTCTTTCTCCCAGCTGCTGTTCCACAGCATTTTTTTTTTCATTGTCTTAAATATGCTCTCACAGAGGCACAAACAACATCGCTTATTGGCTCGGCTCGGGCCAGTGGCAGGGCAGATTCTGGATTCTTCTTGCAAAATCCATCCCTATGGCCCCCCTGCTACCAAAACCTTGCCACGTAAACCTACTACATTGTGGAATGTTTCCAATAGATCTTTGTGGTGGTTTTACTGTGCTGGGCAGCTAAACCCCACAACCGCTCTCTCACTCCCCCTCCTTTAGATGAGGAGGAGGAGAAGTAAAGCAAAGAACAACTCACGGGTTGAGATAAGGATAATTTAATTAAAGGGAAATAATTATAATAATTAAATAAAGACTACCATGAACTAAACAATTTAACTAAGGGGAAATAAAAAGGGGAAGGGGAAAAGGGAGGGGAAAAGGGAAAATAAAAAGAAGGGAGGAAAACAAACAAATAAAATAAATGAAATCTATATGGAAGTGCAGAGGAAAGAAATTACTCTCTACTTCCCACAAATGAGCGATGATTGACCACATCCTTGAAGCAAGGCCTCAACACACGCAGCCGGTGTTCGAGAGGAGGACCGACGTCTTCTCAACGAGAGCCCACCCCTCCCCTCTTCTTCCTGTTTCCACCTTTTATTGCTGAGTGTGACATCACATGGTATGGAATATCCCTTTGATTGGTTTAGGTCAGCTGCCCTAGTGATGTTTCTCTCCTCACTTTTTGCCCATCCCCTAGGAGGGTTAGAGAAAGGCCCAATGCTGTGCCACTGCTGCTCAGCAGTAGACACAACACTGGTGTGATAACACTGCTGTTCCAGCTACAAGTATAGAGTATGGTACTGTATGGGCTGCTGCCACTAAAGTTAACATTCCAGCTAGACCCAGTACATTCTTTCATGGAGAAAAAGGATATATGCACAAAAAGGATGTATGTGGATACATGTATGTTGACACGTATGAAATAATTAAAAAATAGAAAGATCAATAATAGAATTTACAGCCTGTAGAAAGAAAGAACTTTTTGATGGTGGCCTGTTCGTCTCTTTGTAGTAGAAGTGTTTGGAGGGTATGTTTGTGTGGAAGATCCATCAAAAAAAAAAAATAATAATAAATGAGTTTTACATGTTCTAAATTTGGCTGACTCTGTCATTACTGTTTCCTATTGTGCCATTTTACATTGGTCTTGCTGTTGTAAAAATTTGATGTCCGTGAGAATAATGAAGTTTCTAGAGTAATGAGTAGGACCACGTGGGAAAAACAAACTCAAATTGCCTGTGTAAATCAGTAGACTTCAGTCATTTCTGGGGAGTTTGGGGAGGTTGTAGCCCATTACCTGCACCAGTGAATTTGAATGCCTGTTAGGCCAGTCAACCATGACAGGTGCAGGAAGAAACCTAAAAGGAAGTTGGAGGCAAGGGAAATGCATGTTTTTCTTGTTCTAGTTTGCCTCTCAGCATTCTCTTTGGGAATGCCATTTCCTCCTGTTGACTCTTGTCTCTCTATATACAACATACTTTTTCTCGGTATTAAACACAGATACAATTTCTCCTAGTGCTTAACCAAAGACAACGTATTAGGCAGTCCTTTGGATTCTTGCCTTTAGTATGTCTTCAATTAATGCCTACCTGTACTATGAGTATAGACACGAATGACTTGCACTGTAACTGTAGAGTCTGATATTCTATTTGAGACAAAGAATACATATTAAATATGTATATATATTCCTTATATATATATATATGTGTGTGTGTGTGTCCCAAGCAACCTACTTCAACATCTTGTTCAGACTATTATACCCTCTACTACTTCAGTAAGGCAACAGCTACAACATGCCTTTTCTAAAGGTTCTGAAGCTTTGTTTTTACACCTTGCTCTACACCTTTTCTTAGCCTGAAGCTCTCACTTCAGAAGCCCACATTTCTGGAGTGTATATTCTCAAACAAACATCCACTTTTGACAATCCTGTTTCCATCAATTATTGCCAAAGTACAAAAAGAGACTGGTTCAGGTTCTTTGAGGAAAAAAAAAATTAGTAAGCGGGCCTTTCTGTATTGGGCACAATCACAAACTCATAGGAAAGTCCAAATTACTAGAGACTGTAGGTCTGTCCTGCTTTCTCACTATTTTATTGTCCCCATCTAGCAGTTTTAAATTAGTACACTATACATTCTTCCATTTTTTTTAATGAACATTTGAATGTGAAGATAAACAAAATCTTTATATGTTAACAAAGAAAATGGTGGTAAAAAACAGTGCTGTCTGCATAGAATTCTTATTTGAGAGCAATGAAAAACAATTTTTTTATTCTAAACTAAGGTATTAAGAACGCTTGAATATTATCTCCACATAATTACATATGAAAACGTTTTCCACTATTGGACAGTCACTTTGGTTTACTAAGTATATCTATAATCAGGGGAGCTGTAACTGGAAAAATGTGTAGGAGTTGAATAGTGAGATAAAAACAATTAAAACCTTTGAGTATGTCTTTGTATTTTCTTTGGATGATGTTCAGGAGTATAAGTAGGATTCATTTGAAGAGTTTTGGTGGAAATTATGTAAGAAGATATATCAGGAATGATCAAGATTTCCCTTGGTCTTACAATTTATAAAATATGTACTGTATTAACTCATATGCAAATATTTTTATGATAATACAGTAGAAGATCTGTAAATGTAGAAAGAACAGTAGCATGCCTGGTTGTAAGTAGAAAACAATCCTGGTTAGCAAACTGTGGAATATGGAATAAGCCACAAATATCTTTCATAGGTAACTCAATAGTAGGCAGTAGCGGAGTGATCCTCAGCAGCCCATTCCATTACAAACACTAAAATTGCAATGTATAAATTACCAGAAGAAATTACATTTTAATGACACATTATCTTACATAGGATCATTGTCTTTCCAGAACACCTGTTAACCCAGATCTATTTTCTTTGTTACTATAGATATATGATCAGTCTCCTGTCTTAGGTATTTGTTTGCTGTGGTACCCAGAGAAGAAAGCATTAGCAAGTAAAACACTAGAGTTCAAACAGTCATCTAAATTTTCTGTTCATTCTTTCATTTATGTTCCTTAATGCCTACCTCTTGCAAATATACATCAGTCTTTCCTACTTTCACTGATCTTCTCTGAGGAGCGAAAAATGTAATTCATAGAAGTTTTACATGGTATTTCAGTGAATTTTCCTCGTTAAGCATTCATATTGTCACACTGGAGTGTAGTGTAAGCTGGAGCTAAACTTGGATTATAGGCATTTCTAAAATAAATTGTTAATAACAAAACTGATAAACTTAAGAAAAACTTGACTAAATGAAATAACTAAAAGTCACAAGAGCTAGAATAGATATATTTCCTTTTGGTATTCATAAATGCTGTTGTGTAATGGATTGTTGTCTATTTATGTTGTTAAAAAATTCATCCTATCATAAATGTATTATTTTGTGTAGCGCCTTAAACCATTTATCTACAAAATAATGAGCACTTTGGCCTCTGTCCAGGAAATTCTGTTGTATTAACCTTAACTTTAAACAGAAATATTGCTTTAAAATGCAGTATGTGATTCTGGACCAGTCTGCAGTGCCTAATATGCCATATATATAGCCATATATATGGCTACAGTTAGAAGGAGAAATGTGCTGTAATGTTAATTCAGCTGTCATTAGAAAATAATGAAAAAATGATCTTATTATATGAGGATCCCTAGTAGGGCAGAATTTCATGCCATTTTCTAGCACTTTGCTTAGTACTAAGAGAGGAACTGTGTGACTGGAAGGTTCCTGCAAGAGATACAAAAATACCACAACACACATGAGAAACTAAGCTGAGTGAAACTACACTTCCTTTGCGTAACACATGGTCTCACCCCAAAGAGCTCTAGTCAGCATTGTTCAGGGACAACCAGTCTTTGTTTCTCTGACTTTTAAAGAGATTTGCATCAGCAAACCCCTTACTTGGCATTATAACTATAGTCTATTTTCAGTTTGCACATTGGGATTGCTGCTTGCTAGTGAAAGGTCAATTTCTGTTGTATTGAAATTGAATCAATTTTGAAAAGATGAATGTATCTAATTGCTTCAATAGTATCAGGGCATCTAATATTTTATCACACAGATGACAGACAGACATGCAAAAAACTCAAACTGTTATGCATCCAGAAAAAGAAGAGTAGTCTCTATTAATTCTGCGTGTGACACCAAAGGTTCATAATTGCATTGGGGAAGCAGGCCTGCTGTGGAATAAATCTCTCAGAAAGAATTTTCTGTAAGAATCTCCTCTTATGATAGTTCAAATAGCCCACAGTAAACTCCAGTTGTACTTAGAAGACTTTATATTATGGAAGTGAATGAGTTATAGGGTGTCTGTGTTTCTGATTTTGAAAGCCGAGAAGTAAATCACTTTTTTTTTTTTCCCAAGTGCTATTGACAGCTTTTGTTTAAAAAGATAGGAACATACTTTTCAATTTACTTTTGTTGTTGTTTTTTTGTTTTGAAATCAGTTGTAAGTGTTGGTTACTTTTAATCAAATTCAAATTTATTACACACTGAAGCTCAACTGTGATGTAAGAATAATATTAAGTGGGTATGTGGAAAAATATGATGTGTTTTATTGAGAAACACATAGTAACTGTGACTTAGACCAAAATGTTGTTTTTTACAGGAGGCTGAACAAGAAAAAAAAACAAATATTTCATGCAGTTACATATGTGTATACAATCAAAAATCAGATAGATATAATCAGTAGTATTCTTTACCTGATTTTTTTGTTTTGTTTTGTTTTGTTTTGCTTTTACATTATCTTTTCTTTTAACTATGCTGCTTGAGTAAAATATCTTTAATACCTAACTAGAGTTATCAAAATTTATCTTGGAAACAGTAAGATTCAAATGTCTTCAGCTTATCTTTATGGCTTAAAAATATTTCTGGTCCTTGATGGCCTGCTTTGTGTGGAGATTCCTTTTTGCTCTGGAGAGAACCTTATCGGCCAGTTAAAATCAGAAAACATGCTGTCATGAACCAGTCCCTTCCAGGGCAGTGTCATAACCCAGCAGCTTATTTATTACATGGGCTGCTTACAGGAAGAAATTACTGTAATCAGAAAGGTCTGAAGAGGTTCAGAGGTTCACAGCATATCAGGGTTGAGAGACCCACATCAGACCCACAAGGTGGAAGTCTCTTCTCTGGAAGGAAGGTACAGTTTGAGGAAACACGAGGTTAGTAATCACTATATTGATCACTATATATTCAGTATCCACTACCCTATACAAAATACTGTACTATAGCATTTTTGTGTTAAAATATACAGTAGTTTTCTGAAGTATTATTATTTTCATTGTAAAGTACAGTGTTATAAATGCCTTTAGAAGTACTCGTTTTAAAAAGAATAGAATTTATTGGGCATTTTAGTATTAAGAGGAAGACAAACACTACCTATCTGTGCCTATGACAAAAAATCTAAAACCAAAACCAAGTGGAGAGCCCACCCTGATAACTATTCAGTAACTTTGTGCTTGAAATTTACAACTAGAATATTTAACTCATATTCATTTTATGCTTTTCCAGTCTGGTCTTCAGTATTGTAAATGAGTTTTACACACAGTGGTGTAGTTTACAATTGGACTTAGTATTCTTGCTGTTCCTATTACCTACTCCACCTATGTAGATAATAAAATACAAATTGAAACAGTGACTTTAGAAAGTGCCTTTGTGGAAGTGAAAGCTTTCATTGCTGACCTCTACAATCAGTCTTCTATGCTTAGTAAATATATATATATGAAAATTGAAAAGAACACAGCATGAATATAGATCTCCTACTTCTTATGTGAATAATGCTAAGCTTCTGGGTATTCTCCAATCCTTTTTACTCTCTGATTGTATCAATATTTAAGAAGTTATTCCAGTAAAACATCTGTCTAGTTTCATACATCCTTGCATTTTTTTTTTTATTTTTTATTTTTTTATCCCTGTTGATATATAGATATTTTCTGATAGAACAAAACAGAAAAGCAGTAAGGCAGGTGAACATTTAGTGGAAAGCTGAGTAAATTGTTACTGAAAGAATCCTTTTTATTCTAGGTGGAATTTGTTATATCCATTCTTAGGAAGATTTTCTACAGAAAAGTTGACCTCATTTTTTATGAGCAGCTCCTCACATGATGACAGCCAATTCAAACTCTGAAAGAGAAAGTTTAAGATTTATTTGCTTCAAACTATTTTTTATTTATATTTCCAAGCTTGAACCTTTCTTGCTACAGCTAAATCTTAATAATCTCTTTACAGAATCTAAAACCTGACTTGCAGGAACAGTCCAGAGGAAATAAAACATGTCCTATGATCTACTGTGTTGTTACTCTTCAAAAATGTTGGTATTAATGAACATAATTTACTAAAGCATGAGCAGATTTGGATTGCAGCTGAAGAGCTATGGCAGAATCATAGAAGAGAATTTCACATTGAATTTAAACAACAAAGTAAAAATAAATAATAATAATAATAATAATAAAAGTAAAAAAAAAATAGAAAAGGGGGAAAAATCTTTTTTTTTTTTTTTTTTGTTCCCCATAGTTATGGAAAATGAAGCTTGAATAAACTGATGCTAGCATTGTAAAGTTTTTCAGTTAAATTGTTCAGGTTGCACAAAGTTAATCCCATTTCCCATCCAAGCTTGAAGAGCTATCAAGTGGTATTAATGAATTCAATAGCTTGTTATGTCAGAGCAATTGATGATGCCTTCACACAACTTTTGTTAAAAATGGGATGGCTTTTTATAGACTTCCTGTTTGTCATCCTTGCCATCTTTCTCTGAGATTAGCGTCTTCTCTAGGAGACATGTGTTTACATTCCAAAATCTCCATCAAAATTTGCCCTGACTACTGCTTCTTCTGGAAGTCTGAGACAGTCAGCTGTGTCATGTGTGATTTTTCTTTGAAGTCTGCCCATCTGATCAGAAATCCTTGTATCTTCTTTGACTGTATTCTGCTTGTGTTTCATGGACAGTGATTATATGTGGATAAAGGGGTTAGCTGGGCAAAAGAAGTGAAAAGGTGAGCAGAATTTTGTTCTACAGGGTATACAGAAGTGAGTTCCCAGAGATAGTTAAGGTCACTGTTAGTCATTTGTGTTCTCAGTGAACTCTGTAACCACATGTTGGCCATAATCACAGCTCTCAATGTGACTGTATAAGCAACTTGGTGTAGAAAACTTTGCAAAGAGAATTCCTTAAGAAAGTGATGGAAAATCCTACCACAAACGTAACAGAGTACACAAGGAAAAGATCTTTCTTTTCCTCTGCAATTTCTATACCAAAGAATTGATGTTGTCTTCTAAATAGACAGATATTTCTGTTTTGAGACCTTTGAACATTTACACAACCCATAGGTAAATTTCAGAATTGTCACCATCGCTCTGTGTATTCGGATTTCTAAATTCTGCAAACTCTCCTAGAAGCAGGTTTTCCCTCAAAGGTCAAGAAACATTTTAAATCACTGAGCACAAGAGAGTAGGTGCTATTTTTTTTTTTAGTCTGCACAATGATCTCTTTTTAGAGCTTAAAGTGGTAACAGCAGCTGATATTTGGTTTTGCTGTGTTAGCAAGTTAGTGGTCATCAATAACAAAATGGCTGGTTCTGATTCTAAAAAGAACAGGTGTTTTGGCCAAGTACCTGCTGGTATAGAGTTTTGATGCTTTATAGAATTCATCTCATTTCTATTCTTCCTCTGGGTGTTTCAATCTTATCAATATTATCCTTTATTAGCTCTGGAAATATTATGTTGGTGACTAGATTTTCCTGTTTCTGTTGTTGCCAGTGACAGCAAAATTACAAATGGAACCAGGCAGATTTTAATCCTTATTTCTACTATCAGTAATATACTGTGGTTCTTTCTACTTCTTTGGGTTTACAATATCAGATTTCCTGATTCCCTGCACCTCCACTATTCTTCCCTGCTCTATGCTATTGACAGAAATAAAGCAATCATGACAAGCAGGGGAAAGAGACATAGCTGTCTTCATTTTCTTCTTCAGTCTATGCATCTTCTAAACCCTGATATTTGAGTTTCTCTCTCTCTCTCTCTCTTTTTTTTAAAAAAAAAAAAAAAAAATTCTCTTTCTTTTCCTTGTTCTAATACTCTTCAGTGTCAGTTAGCTACAGCAAATGTATGTGGATGAAAAATTGAAAGTAACACTTCAGTTTAAAATGCTAGAATTTCTGCATAGGATTTGTCTTCAAATGTGATTTCATTGGAAATAACAAGTATATGTAAGAAAATCTTCCATTTTAAGAAGATGAATTTTCAGTCATCCAAGCTCAGGAAGAGTCAAGAATAGCTTTCAACTGTAGAGGGCCTTCTTGCTTTTTCCTTGGAGAAGTGATGGAGATTGAAAAAGTAACATAAGTATAAATCTCACTAAACAGTACATTAAATCAAGCCTCCTTGATTCTGATGTCCACACCATCAACTGTATCTCTGACCTACAATGTCTATTCTCCCTAACTTCTGCTTCCCAGAAAGTCACTGACAGAAGACAAAGAATGGAGAATGGAGAAATCCAGCACCAGTTGTTCTCAAAAGGCTTTTAAAAGAAACAGTCTCTCTCTGCTCTCACTTGTTATAACTTTCAGAAACTCAGTTGTTTTTTTTTTGTTTTTTTTTTTTTGTTTGTTTGTTTGTTTTTTTCTACATTGATAGTTAAAAGCAGAAGCATAGAAACACTTGACCCACACAGATTCCATACAGCACTAAGAATCAGAGCTTTTTGGAAGCTTCTTCCTCCTCTGAGGGAGCCTGTTCGTGCTAAATAGGAAGAAGGGAGACAAAAAAATCCAGCATTGGGAACAATGCTGCATGCTCTAAAACATTTTCAGAGACAGTTTGAGTTCACTACCTCTGGATGAGATTATGGATGCAAAATTTTGAAATGTATCTAAATTAACAATAAAATTTCAATGTTTCTCTTGTTTTTCCTCATGGAAGGCTATAGGGAGATAATCCTCTGGAACTAGCTCTGCTTATTTATACAGAAGTGACATGAAATTAATACAAAGGAGATCAGGTCAAAAATATATTTTAATCCCTCCAGATGTGCCTTCATGGTATTTCCCTGTAGGAAATGAGGTCTAGTAGCTCAAATTAAGTTTAAGAATCAAATATTAAAATAGTAACTATCAAAAACGAAAACTTCCTTTGGGCAAGAATAAACTTGAAAGAATTTGAAATTGACTTTCTTGACTAATGAGGTCCACAAATCCAACCTGCTTTGAAGACAGAGATGGACACTAACACACAAAGATTTTGGTGTGTTATTGAAAAGCTGGATTTCCCACATGCTTCATTAGTAGCTGTTGTTGTGTTTTTCCCTCTAGCTATTTTCCATCATATAAAATTTAGGAAAATTGGTAGAAATACTTTGGTTCTGGAAGCCATGTTACTGGAAGAGTACCCCGAAGTATGCCCTTCCTACTGTCTCTTGTCTGACTCCATGCTACACTCCTAGAATGACAGTTATTTGGACGTGATTATTTCAAAGTAAAGGAAATATCAGGTAAGGAAATGTATTTTCTCTATTATCACAATTGACAATCACTGTCATTTAGTAATGCAATACCATAGCTGGGAACATAAAACCCACTGAATGCAAAATCCCTTGAAATGATAAGGCTTATTGATTTAATATCTTTTCTTTATTGAGAGGTTTTTGAAATGAAAGCTATAGCCTCAGGCTTCAAAACACTCACACTAACTGTGTTTACTGTAAAGTTATATATATCAAGTGGATGACGTAGAATAAATCTTTCTTTTCTGTGCTATTCATACTTAAAAATTTACTTATGTGCCAGCACTAAATTACATTGTAATAAAAAGAATTGTTATAAAATCTCCTGGAAAGGGATCTACACTTTATACAGCCTTGATTGATTACAAAATCTTCCTTACTTAAAAATTTCTGCTGTGTTCTATGTCTATAAAATGGCAACTAATTTTTGAAATTGAAATTATCAATAAAGCCAAAACATTTCAAGACATAACAGGCCTTTTCCTATTGATGCCCATCTGTATTCCCCTAAGTGCTTGGCAAACTAATGCTACTTTGAAATGTAATAGATGTTTTTGATTGCCTTAGAAAAGTCCTTTGTGGTGACTTCTAAAATCAATTGTGTTCATTTTTCTCTGCTGTATTTTAAGGTTTCATTGCTTATTCACTTGATGTACATATGGGGACTAAATTTGTCTATCATGGTGTTTCAGTGCTGGTTGCAACTGTAATCCCATTACATCTGTTACAGTGCCAATACTTGCAGATGATTTGTTTCCCACATAGATGGTTCTAATGCATTTATACATTTTACTAGAATCATGCATGCAAATTTATAATAGCATTGCTTGCTGGTGTAATTTTCTCTTCAGACTTGCTTTTGCTGTTAGTAATAAGAAAACATGCTTTCATTCTAGCTTTATAATTATCATATCATGTATTTCTTCTTGTTAGTTCCTAATAGGAATTCTTCCCAATCACATTATTGAAAGACTAGGTAATGTACTCAGAATAATTTATTTGGGACTGTAATTGATCTCTGACTAGTCTACAAAAAGGCATGCTGCTACCTGCAACTGAATGGATTGATGTTGCAGGGTGGGTTTTTTGGGCTGCATTATGATATTAATTGTAAATTGGTTCTGTCATTTTGACCATGAGTCTTCTTTTGAGATTTCAGAGTTCCATCCTCCTTCAGACACCTTGTATGATATAATTGTGAGTTCTATTTGCAATACAGAGATCTTTTAGTTGCATGTAAAGTATGTAAAGCAGTTATAATCTGTCAGATTTTCTGAGAAACTTATTTAATGTCTGCTTGTTATTCTGTTAAATATTATTCCCAGTCACTGAAAATCAATACAGTACTTCATTCAGTTTGCTCGAAGAGGCTAACCTCTTTATACTACCTTAATGTAACAACAATAATGATAAATTACTATAAATATATATGGCACCTATACACAGCCATGACACAATGGATACTTCAGTTTTCTAAAAAGTTATTGAAGAGGTAAACTTATTATAAATAGTCTGTGGCTGATCTGAGTCAATGTGATTAAGCTACTTAAGTTACCATTGACTTTCACTGAGAATAAAGGTAATATTCCCAAAGGCTACATTTAGGAAGCTTAGTCTCCTTAGGATCCACTATTGTGAATGAAGAGAAGAAACCTATCCAAAAAAGAAATCAGAGAAACATTTGTTGCGCTACTACTCTCAGGTGCTTTCTAGGGAAATGCACTCAGTTACATGAGCTGTAAGGGCATATAGAATGTAAGGCTATCTGGTCTATCCCTAAAAGAAAAGACAAGAGGCTGGAAAAAAAAATATAAAATTAAGCTTCTAGATATAAAAATTTTAATGAAGAGGAGATAACATAGGCAATATCAAAGACCCATGAAAGAGACTCACAGCTGTATACATAGAGATGCGCAGACAGAACTTGGTAACTCATAAGAAAGAGAAAAAAGGCATTGTCATGGGTCTCATGGGAAAGCAAAGCTACGTGATGTTTGAGGGGACCTGGGGTAATAGTTAATAGAGAACGCTTATGGAAAAGGCCAAATACAGGGAAAGGAAGGGATTGGAGGTGGGTTAGAGAGAAATAAACCTGTAAAAATAGAGAGGACAGGGAATAATGCCAGGAATCATGCCTCATAGATGAAGGGACAGCAGTTGTCTACCTTGACTTCAGTAAGGTCTCCCATAATTTCAGTAATAAAAATTCAGTAATAGTCTCCCATAAGATCCCCATAGACACACTGTTGATACATGGGCTGGATGAGCAAACAGTGAAGTTGTGTGAAAGCTGTCTGAATGGCTGGTCCCAGATTGTGCTGATCAGTGGCACAAAGCCTAGTTGAAGGCCAGGAATTACTGAAGTACCCCAGGGGTCAGTCCTTGGTCCAGTCTTCTTTAACAACTTCATTAATGACCTAGATGATGGAGCAGAGTGTACCCACAGCAAGTTTGCTCATGACATAATATGGGGGTGTGGCTGATATGCCAGAGGCTCATGCTGCCATCTAGAGGTGTCCCTACAGGCTGGCTTGCAGGAATTTCATTAAATTCAACAAGAATTGCGAAGTCCTGCACCTGGGGAAAAAGAGCCCCAGGCACCAGTACATGCTGAGGACTGCCCAGCTGGAAAGCATCTTCAGAAAAGGACCTGGTGGTGCAGGTGGACACCACGTTGAATATAAAACAACTGTATACCCTTGTAACAAAGGAGACTGATGTTATCCTGTGCAGCATTAGGCAAAATATCGGCAGCACTTCAGAGGTGGTCCTTCCACTCTGTTCAGTACTGGTGAGGCCACACTTGGAATAGTAGGCACAGTTACAGGTTTTCCAGTAATACTGGAGAGAATACAACAAAGGGAGGGCTACCCAGATGATGAAGGGACTGGAGAATCTCTCTTATGAGGAAAGGCTGATAGAGATGGAACTGTTCAGCCTGGAGAAGAAGAGGCTCAGGGGGGATATCATCAATGTCTATAAACATCTGAAAGGAGGGTGCAAAGACGGAGCCAGGAGAAGAGAATAAAGAGGGGATCTTACCAAGGTTTACAAATATCTTAAGTGTGGGTGACAGTGGGATTTGGCCTACCTCTTCTCAGTGGTTTGTGGGGATAGGACAAGGGGCAACAGTCAAAAAATGAAGCACAGGAAGTTCTTCACCAACACGTGAAAGAACTTCTTCACGGTGAGGGTGACGGAGCACTGGAACAGGTTGCCCAGGGAGGTTGTTAAGTCTCTTTCTGTACTGGGTCTGGCTGGAATGTTAACTTTCCCGGCAACAGCCCATACAGTGCCGTACTCTGTACTTGTAGCTGGAACAGCAGTGTTATCACACCAGTGTTGTGTCTATTGCTGAGCAGCAGTGGCACAGCATTGGACCTTTCTCTAACCCTCCTAGGGGATGGGCAAAAAGTGAGGAGAGAAACATCACTAGGGCAGCTGACCTAAACCAATCAAAGGGATATTCCATACCATGTGATGTCACACTCAGCAATAAAAGGTGGAAACAGGAAGAAGAGGGGAGGGGTGGGCTCTCGTTGAGAAGACGTTGGTCCTCCTCTCGAACACTGGCTGCGTGCTTTGAGGCCTTGCTTCAAGGACGTGGTCAATCATCGCTCATTTGTGGGAAGTAGAGAGTAATTTCTTTCCTCTGCACTTCCACATAGCCTTCATTTATTTTATTTGTTTGTTTTCCTCCCTTCTTCTTATTTTTCCCTTTTCCCCTCCCTTTTTCCCTTCCCCTTTTTATTTCCCCTTAGTTAAATTGTTTAGTTCATGGTAGTCTTTATTTAATTATTATAATTATTTCCCTTTAATTAAATTATCCTTATCTCAACCCGTGAGTTGTTCTTTGCTTTACTTCTCCTCCTCCTCATCTAAAGAAGGGGGAGTGAGAGAGCGGTTGTGGGGTTTAGCTGCCCAGCACGGTAAAACCACCACACCTTCTCTGGAGATATTCAAGGCCTGTCTGGATGTCATACCTGGGCAACCTGCTCTAGGGAGCCTGGTTTGGCACAGGAGTTGGGCCCAATGATCTCTTGAGATCCTTTCCAACCTCTACAATTCTGTGATCTTTTCAGTTGTGCCCAGTGGCAAGAAAAGAGTCAATAGGCATAAACTGGAACACAGGAGGTTGCCTCTGAACATCAGGGAGCACATTACTGTGCAGGTGAGTTAGCACTGGCACAGGTTGCCTTGAGAGGTTATGGAGATCTTCAAAAGCCAACTGGATGTGGTGCTGGGCAACCTGCTGTGGGTGTACCTGCTTAAGCAGGGGTGTTGGACAAGATGACCTTCAGAGTTCTCTTGCGACCTTAGCCAGCCTGTGATTGTATGATTCAGGGATAAAAGGGTACCCAGTTTATCTGTCGCTGGTCAGTATGCTTGTTTTGCCATCACCTGCTCTTGTCACATTCTCTCACATTCTCTCCTGTCTTCGAATACAGTGGAGTGGAGTGGAATGGAGTGGAGTGGAGTGGAGTGGAGTGGAGTGGAGCGGAGCGGAGCGGGATAGGATAGGATAGGATAGGATAGGATAGGATAGGATAGGATAGGATAGGATAGGATAGGATAGGATAGAATAGAATAGAATAGAATAGAATAGAATAGAATAGAATAGAATAGAATAGAATAGAATAGAATAGAATAGAATAGAATAGAATAGAATAGAATAGAATAGAATAGAATAGAATAGAATAGAATAGAATAGAATAGAATAGAATAGAATAGCTCTGTTGGAAGGGACCTTCAATGATCATCTTGCCAAACTGCCTGACCACTTTGGGACTAACCAAAAGTTAAAGAATATTAATGAGGATATTATCCAAATGTCTCATGAACACTGATAGCCATGGGGAATCAAACATTTCACTAGGAAACCTGTTCCAGTGCTTGACCACCCTCATAGTAGATAACTTTTTCCTAATGTCGAGTCTGAACTTTCCCTGGCACAAGCTAGTGCCATTCTGATGTGTTCTGTTGTTGATTACCAGGGAACAGAAACCAGCACCTCCCTCTCTGCCTCTCCTCCTCAGGGAGTTGCAGGGAGCAGTGAGATCGCCTCTCAATCTCCTCTTCTCCAGACTGGACAATCCAAGAGTCCTCAGCCTCTCCTCACAGGACATACCCTCCTGTCCTTTTACCAGCTTTGTTGCCCTCCTCTAGATACTTTCAAGCACCTTAACAACCTTTTTGTATTGTGGAGCCCAGAACTGCACACAATATTCGAGGTGAGGCCACACCAATGATAAATAAGGCAGGAGAATCACCTCTTTTGACCAACTGGACATGCTGTGTTTAATGCACCCCAAAATACGTTTTGCCCTCTTGGCTACCAGAGCATGCTGCTGGCTCATGCTGAGTCTGCTGTCAACCAGCATCCCCAGATCCCCTTTTGCTGAGCTGCTCTCCAGCTGGGCATCTCCCTGTATGTATCTGTGTCCATCATTACTCCATCCAAGGTGCATCACCTGGCATTTTCCTATGTTAAACTTGGTTTAGTATCATCAGTAAATCTGTAGAGGATGTGTTCCACTCCTGCATCCAGATCATTGATAAAAATGGCCCTAGAACTGAGGCCTTGGAACACCCCAAGTAACCAGTCGACAGATAGATGTAACCCCATTCACTACAACTATTTGAGCTCTACTGTTGAGTCAGTTCATCATCCAGTATAACATGAACCTGTTTACCTGACAGTTGGACAATTTACCCATAAGGATGTTTTGAGGGACAGTGTCAATGGCCTTACTAAAATCTAGAAAGATTATGTCTACTGCCTTCCCTTCATCGACCAAGGAGGTGACCTTATCACAAAAGACCAAATTCTTAAGGCAAGATTTTCTGTTGATGAATTCATTTTGACTATGTCTAATAATATCTTTATCCTTTAAGAACCCTCAGGATAATCTTCTCCATAACTTTTCCAAGGTCTGGAGTTAGACTAACAGGTCTGTAGTCTTCTGCGTCTTCCCTAATACTCTTTTTGCAGATGAGTATAATGTTGGCAAGCTTCCAGTCTGCAGAGACCTCCTCAGACTCCCAAGAACTTTGGCAAGTTGTTAGAGGGTTCAGCTACAATGCCCACTAACTCCCTCAGTACTCTGGAGTGAATCCCATCAGGCCCCACGGACATATGAATGTTGAGCTGATACAACTCCTACCTTACAATATTTGTGACTACAGATGGAAAGTCACTGCTTCCCCAGTTATGGTTTACAACTCTGAGAACCAGGCAGTCCAAGATCTGTTGCAGATCTTGGCAGATCTTGGCAGATCTTGGCAACAGGCAGATCTGTTGTCACTGTTAAAACTGAGGTGAAAAAGGCATTAAATGCTTCCACCTGTTTTTCATCTATGCTTGTTAGGTGAGCATCTTCTCCAAATTTCAGTCCAATGTTTTTCTTCGACATCTCTTCTTATTATATTCTATTCCTACCTATTTTCCTGGGAGAGGGTAGGCATTATTCTTGGGTATGTAAAACACTACTGAAATTCAATCTGAACTTCAAGCAGTGTGGTAGCTGGTGACCAGCCATAGGTCTACAGACTGGTTACTGAAGAAATCACATAATCTGAGAGTCAGCTAGTGGAAGAAACATTGGAGCTAGTGGAAGTAGTTGGCTATTGGTGAGACTGTAGATTTGGGCCAGCTACTGGAGATACAGGGGTGTGGGTGTGGATGTCATGTACAATCTGCTAGTTAGTTATGGCTATGCTTAGCCTGCAAGTCAGAACAAGATGAGATGATTAACACTCTTCATGTTTGTGAAAGTGTTATTAGTACTTTGTAGTGCCTGTAAAGGCACTACCATGTTTGTTTCAATCCACTGATGTTCAGTGGCATCTGTGTAGTGTGTTAAATGTGTATGAGTACATGTGTTTGCTTGTTTGTCTGTGTGTATTGGGGATAAATGCCTTGTTAGTGCCTGGACCTAGGCTCACAGGACTAGAGCAGCCTGGCTCCAGTGGACTGGGAGGAACAAATCCCCTACATCCCAAGCTCACATATTTAGTATCACTTTAAGATGAGACTCTGTGAGTACTTCATAAAAATTCTGTGTGCTCAAATCATTTTTTTGGAAAATGGTAAGAAATCCTGGACATCTATATTCCTTTGAAAATCTTATCAAATATCTTAAAGTATTATTTTGAGTTTATAGCCGATTTTCTGCTCTTTCTTACCTGAAGTAATTAATCAAACTTCTAGTTATCTCTCTGCATGCAAACAGAACCATAAATATTGCTACAGTATATCACCTTGTCATAAGATATAGTCATTTTTTCACCTTCATATAGCATCATTTTGCCAAAGTATTTTCAGGCTAGCACTTACAGGGTTTTGATGGAATGACTATTTATGATAAGTTTGCCAAAACTCTAAGCGGGATAAACTTTGATCAGCTGTTTTTTTGTTTTGTTTTGTTTTCCAAGATCCATAAAATCTATTCCTGAACTTAAAAACTAAAATATTCAGTTTTCTAAAATTTACCAGAACACTAGGTAGCTCTACTGGTCTATACTACTAAACTATATTTTTTGCCTTGTCTGGGTAACAAAACAGTTTTACCAGTGAATTATCTCAGTGCTTCTATTAATATTTTTAAATAATTTACACTTTGGTGGAGATCAGCTTTACAGCCATGTTCTTTCAATTAAAAAGAATGCAACAGCTCAAGTGTGTGTGCTTCAAGCACCTGCTAATCTATCTTCATGGCTACATCCTTTTGATGACTTTCATTTGAATTGCCAAATATTTCCTTGAGGTTGCTATGCTTGCCACAAGAAAAGAGGTTTACAGTTGGAAAGGCATTCAAGGAGCCACCAGATCCTGTGGTTAAAAACAACTATTATGTACATAGAGAAGAGTTAAGAATTACCTAAAGAGATTGGGAAATATTAAGGTTTTAGTACAATAAAGTTATTTTAAATATAGGAAAATGTTGTAGGGATGTGCTTGTATTAAGTGTTAACCAGATTACACCCCATGAAAATATGAATCCCTGCATAGTGAACCCTAATTTATTTACATTGCAAATATTTTGTCAATTTGAGTATTCACCTTCATTAGTATGTCTCAGAAAAAAGGCATGAGACAAGCTTTGGCATGTACCTTTTCATGGAACTGTTGTTTCTATGCAGGAAGACAGTGAAATAGTATCTGTAATAATATCCAAATCCAAATACCCATAAGGGCTTTATTATTATTATTATTATTATTATTATTATTATTATTATTATTATTATTATTATTATACTTGCAAACATTTCAGCAGCAAGAAGACAAAATTTACCCCCTTTAGAGTATAGACCTATATGCCTCTTCAATAACTCAAAAATGCTTAAGAGGTGCTTTCCCAGTGTATTTGTCTAGAACAAAAGAATGAATTTCATTCGGTGTGTATAAGTTTTGTTTAATTGCTAAGGCTCACCTATATAAAGGTTTCAAAGATGCAAACCAAGCTGGAGAGTGTTCTGTAAAATATTTAACGAAGACTAAAGCAAACCAAAGACAAGGACCCAAGGGTAGGGGAGAATGCATTAGCTGCTTCAAAAATCAACAGATGCTTCTAAAGAGGATATAGATATTTTAAAGGGGATGAAAGACTGTCTGCTTCCACTGGATAAATAATTAAACATAATTGGGATAATACGTAAGAATGAGTATCACAGAGAACAGAAAAACTTACATTATCCTAGATAACTTTTAATTAATATTTCAATTTAATGAAAGATTTACTTTAGCTGTGAATCATAAATGTCACTTATTGACAAATTTCAGTGACAAAATAAAATGAATCCTTCTCAAAAAACAAAACCAAAAAATAAATGTTCACTAAGAAGTATCTAGTGGCTTAATTTATTATTTGAATTAAGTTAGAAAGTCTTGCTCCTGTATTCATTGCATGGAAAATTAATTTGATCTCTATTTACCAGTACAGTTTCCATTCCCTTACAGTAAAAGGATATTTTGAAAAATTCTTTAAACTAGTCATATACTGTGCAGCTGTTACTTCTCCAAACTAAACTTAATTTCTAGATTACATATACCTATCAAATTCTATATATTTTTTTCATCTTATTAATAAATTACCTTCTCTTGTATGCTATAGTCATCTTTCATTACTACAAAAACACTTACAACCTTACTGTTTACTGTGCTTCCATACTTTGATGAAAAATGTGACATATTCTTTATTTCATAAAAAGATGTCTATACCTGTTTGTGATGTATAAAAAGTTGTAATACCCTCTTAAAACGATTTCCAGTACTTTCTCTTAAGAAAGTGGCTTTCTCTTAATTTTCAGCTTCTTCAGTCCAAGTGAATTTGAAGACATGGAAGCTATGTGAATAGTAGAATGTGCCTATATTTTGTTGAAAGACATGCCTGGAGAAGTGAACTTAAAGTAGTAGCCTCCTTTCTTTCTAAGCAAACACATTATAAGTTTTCATTCATACACATATACTCTAATAGTATATGTTTAGTTTTTAGTATAGTTTTTATAGTTTTTTATATATGTTTAGGGTGTGTTTTTTTAGTATTTT
This sequence comes from Anas platyrhynchos, assembly GCF_047663525.1. Taxonomy (NCBI): domain Eukaryota; kingdom Metazoa; phylum Chordata; class Aves; order Anseriformes; family Anatidae; genus Anas; species Anas platyrhynchos. Next base: position 193,916,444 of record NC_092587.1, on the reverse strand, counting down.
TTTTCTTATTATTTTTAATGTATTTTGATAGCAAATCTTCATTTTAATGATAAAGATCATAGCCTTAATTGTGCTTCCATTTAAAACATGCAGCCAGGAGTCCTAAGGTCAGGCATGGACCGAGCTCGCTCAGCCTCTTCTCAAGCCTTCCAAGACTTCACTGGCAGCCTGAATCCCCTGCCCCACCACCCTAAGGGTCCCCTGCCATTACTGTGTTACTTCTCTGTCCCTTGCCTGGCGCTTTGTCCCTCAGAAAAGCCCTGTGCCAACCCATAGCAACTAAACCACTCCACAGTGAGTCGCTTCTGAGCATAGGTCCCTGTGGGACTTTGACACACCTGTTGGTGCCTTAAAAAGGAGACTGCTGTCAAAGCTCTCAGGCCCTGCTTGCACGTTCCTAACCAACCACCCCCAGGGCCTCCCTTTAATGTGCCCATGGCCCAGAACCCCATTTCAGCACAGTCCCTTCTTCAGCAATACCATACTAGTTTCCATCTCACACAGCCTGGTCCTGTCTGGCCATGGGACTTACTGAGCCAGGCCCATGTCCAGGCCTGACCTTATGCTCCAGGCTGGTGCTAAAGGTCAAAGGAAGGAAGCTTCACTTCATGTAATAAGTTACATAATTATTAGCACTATGTTAGTGGCAGCAATACTGAAGTCAGTGCTGCTTCTGCTAGGATATAATTGATGGTTTTAGTGGGGGGGTCTGTGTAAAAGACCAAAGTGACATAGTTCTCCCTAAGCGAGGTTACTGTATAAAACAAACCCAAGCCCATGAAAAACCCAAGTCCACTGAGCACATCACTGAAAAAAAAAAAAAGAAAAAAAAGTTTTCAAAGGTATTAGGAGGTAATTGTGGTTTTACTCGGGTGGACAGCTGAGCTCCACAGCTGCTATCTCACTCCCCCTCCTCAAAGAGAAAGGGGGAGAAAATATGATTAAAAGGCCTCAAGTGTTGAGATAAGGACGGGGAGATTGCTCAACAATTATCATGATGGGTAAAACGGACTCAGTGTAGGGAGATAGTAAGATTTATTGCCTATTACTAACAAGCTAGAGAAGTGAGAAACAAACAAAACAACACAAAACAAAACAACACAAACAAACAAAAACACCCCCTATATATCTTCTTCTACCTCCTCCCCCCAAGTGGCACAAGGGAACAGGGAATGTAGGCTGTGGTCAGTCTATAGCACTTCATCTCCACTGCTCCTTCATGGTCACTCTCTTCCCCTTCTCCAACGTGTGGTATCTCCCACGGGATGCTATCCTTCCAAACTGATCCTCCATGGGCTTCACACAGGCATCAGCTCTTCAAGAACTGCTCCAAATATGGGTCCATACCACAGGGTCCATCCTTCAGGAGCACGCTGCTCCAACCTGGGTCCCTCATGGGCAGCAGCTCCTGCCAGGTCACCTACTCTTGCGTGGACCTCCTCTCCACGGGCTACAGGTCCAGCCCAGAATCTGCTCTGGCGGGAGTCATCCACAGGCCGCAGTCTCTGTCAGTGCAGGTCCACCTGCTCCACCGTGGTCTCTTTCATGGGCTGATGCATGGAATCCTGCTCCACTGTGGTGCACCATGGGCTTCAGGGGAACTACCTGCTTCACCATGGTCCTCACTACAGGCCACAGGGGACTTCTGCTCTGGCATCTGGAGCAACTCCACCCTTCCTTCTTCACTGACCTTGGCATCTGCAAGGCTGTTTCTTACTCCTCTCTCTTTCCCAGCTGCTGTTTTACAGCTTTTGTTTGTTTGTTTGTTTGTTTTCTTAAATATGCTCTCACAGAGGCACAAACAACATCACTTATTGGCTCAGCTCGGACCAGCGGTAGGACTCTTATCTAACATGGGGCAGCTTTTGAATTCTCACAAAAGCTACCCCTATGTCTCCCCTCCTTCTCTCCCCCCCCCAAAAAAAAAAAAAAACTTGCCACGTAAAACCACTACAGTAACATGATAAGACAGCAATAACATTTCTTACAAGAAAATAATTCTTTATTTGAAAGACATTGGAGAAAGCAGAATAGTGATTTTTGAAAGCAAATCTAGGAATTTTAAGGCAGTCACTAGAACTTATGTTTTAGCAGCAGCAGATGAACTGGTTATTTTCAAGTTTCTTAAGGATGCATGTTTCAAGACCTTTTTGAGAAGTGAGCAGTATTCTAGATTGTTTTTTCTGACCAAGTAACAATTTGATCTCTTAAAAGACAACAGCAAATGTAAACCCATTACTACTGCCAAGAAAATCAGCAGATATTTTCCTTCATATGCTGATTATTAAAGATTTTGAGTGCTTCAGTTTTCATGGTGTTATGAATAATATAATTAAGCCTTTTACATTAACAATGTAAGTTAGAAATTTCTCCTTTGCTGTGGATTGATATGTTTTTGTCCACCTAACATTGGTATGCAGATTGCTGTAGGAAGGAAGGGTTATAAATAAGGATTTCTATCCATCTAATTACTTTAATGGATTTGTGATGAAATAGTTGACCTTTTGTGCTTGGTTCTCCCTTCATATTCAAAATTGACAGCTCACTCTGATGTTCATCAGCCACGGGGAAAATAAGTTAAGATTTCAATTGAAAGCATGCAGTGTTGGCTAATCTATGGATCTTATATTAGTAACGCTGCATACTTTCCTGCTAGAGAATACATGTCAACTTTGAGCTGAAAAAAGTTATATGGCAAGTCTCTGGAGGTCTTTAAAAGGAGTTTAGATTTAGAGCTTAGTGATATGGTTTAGCGGAGTTGTTAGTGTTAGGTCAGAGATTGGACTAAGTGATCTTGGAGGTCTCTTCCAACACAGAAGGTTCTGTGATTCTGTGATATCTGAAGAAGTAGAACAATTAAATATCTCTTAAAAATTACTGTAAAAAAAAAAAAAAAAAAAAAAAAAAAAAAACTGTTAGTCTTTGGACACTTTTTTATATATACCTTCAAATCACATCTAGTAAGTAGCACTACTTCTTCAAGTCAAGGATTACAAGATATTTAGAATAACCTAATTTTTACGTTCTCACTCTTGGGCTGCATGAGAATAGTGATGCCTTCAGCTGCCTACACTGTGCTCTCTAAGTGTTATTTTTCTGATGAAGCTGGCCAAAAACTTCTTTTTATTAGGCAGAAAGATTCCACAAATCAGTAAAGTGTTAAACACATTACTGGTATTAAAAATAGGAGTGCACAAAGGTAATAAATACTAAACTAGATGGAATATGCTAAATTAAAAACTTCTTTTGATATTATTTGTAGCTAAATTTTCTTTCAGAAAGCTTATGAGAAGTTTTCAATTATTTTTTTTTTTCTTTTTCTTTTTTACATCTAACATGTGATTCTGATGACGTGGGTTCAGTGAATCTGAAAAAAGCTTCAAAGCACTTAGTGAATAATCAGTTTCCAAATCCTGTTCTAAGGCAGAAGCATATCCTAAATAGTTGTAATCCATATGTGATATTAATGTGTTTTGATAGAGAGCATGCTAAATATTCTGATAGAAAAAATATGACAAAGTAATCTCAAAGCACTTTTCTTGGATTAAAATGACTTTAATTAGGATGAATGTTCTATAAATAGATTATATTATTACTTTTATTATTATTATAATTACAGCTGTAAACATTATGTAGCTGAAAGTGCACTAATTTAAAGCCTTTTCTTTTTTTATCTGGTGGATGTTATATGTTGGATGCAAAGTGGGAATAATTGGGCATATATTGAATCATCTATTTGCTGCATTGTAAGTATGAATTGATAGTGAGATGGAAAATAGATTGCTTTTTCAGTAGGAAGAGAAACAGTGAAAATCATTTTTATATTATTCAAAATAATTCCTCATAAAAATTCATGACATTTAAATTAACTCTAACAGTATAATATTCCAAAGACACTGATTTGCTAATAGCCGCTGGAAATATTCTTTACTATCTTTCAGTTGAAGCTTTTGTCTTCAAACCACTTTCTCTTTGCTAGTCTAAAGGAAAACAAAATGTATCCTCCCCCCCTTTTTTTTTAATCGGTATTTTATTTTTTCATATCTATCCATGGCATTCTATGTTCCCAAATTTGCTGCTTTATGTGATCAGATTGCTGAGAGAAAAGCAAATGCTATAAGTGAGGGGCTACTCTGGATTTTCAAATTCAATTACTGTGTATCTTCCTTGAACACTGAACTACTGAAAACTTCAACAATACAATTTTTGGATTGAAGGTTTACATTTTCTTGATGAAGTCCTGCAAAGTCAGTTGTTGTTTTCCAAGGAAAGATTGTCCAAATAGATTAAGTTTCTCCATTTCTCATACTATCAAATCTTTGGTGAAAAAGATCAGTTCTGCCAGATGCAAGATTAGTCCTGCAGGTCAAGACTGCCAGAATGCTTTCCTTGAGAACTTTCAGTTTCTAAATCATTCCCCATTGCTGCTTTGGAAAAAAACCACAAATCTTTTCATATTCATTCCTCTGCAATATGCTTTGAGAAGGAAGGACACAAACAAAGTAAGATTGATTTATTATGAGACAACTAAGACAACAGACATCGGAACAAGTTGAAGTGTTCACATCTCAGCTACTTCCCTTACATTCCTTTTAAACTCAGTGGCAAAAATTAGCTATTTAATGGGCATGTCCCTTGCCCTGTTACTCTTTCTCTTCACTACACATAAAGTGAACCTGGCCTCCACGGGTCATACGTACACATCCAGACTCCAGCTATTTAAAATGACATTCACAATGAGGGTTGCAGTGTTTTTGTTTGGTTTTGTTCAGTTTCAACATTTTTTTTCTGCCTATTTTGTTGCATTACCTGTTATTTTGACTATTAAAATGAAATCTCTGACAAGTAAACTAAACCACTGACAAGTAAACTAAACCACAGGCAGTTGGAGGTGTGAATAGGAGGATCAGATGTATTAACAAGTTTTTGAGAAAGTCTACCAGATTCTACATTTTTCTTTGTTAAATTCTCTTTAATTGTTTTTAGTTATAGTTAATTAAAGATCATCAGTAAAACATAATTTATTGACATTTTACTATGTTGCAGTAGCACTGCATTGCCCTGCATGAATATCTTATCAACACAACATTTATCAACAAGTGGCATCTTTCTCTCTGGTTATTGACACTCAATTGTCTTGAAGTATTCTAAAAAAAAAAAAAAAAAAAGTGCAAAAAAAGCAGAAAACATAATTGTTTTGAAAATACTGGGAAAACAACAGTGATACCATCCAAAGTTTATAGAGTAAAGGTATGCTTTTTCATAAGCTTAGAAGAATGAACACTTCTAAAGGAACCAATTAAAAGTTGCAATGAAAAACAAAAATGAACAAAACAAAATTAAACAAAAACAACATATTAGCATTCTTAGTGGCATTTGATCAAGCACGATAGCTAGCAAAAATATCTGAATGAAGGTCACACTTACAAGTATTGTAAAATAGACTAAATTTTAATCTGAGAGTTGAGAAAAGTCATTGATGTAGATACTGACCAGTAGTCCCACAGAAAAATAAATAAATAAATAAATAAATAAATAAATAAATAAATAGATATCACCCCAAGAATCAGAAGCTTTCATTCTCCATAGATTTCAAATTACAACTAATGTTTTAAAAGAAGTTTTGAGTGACAGATTCTGCAAATTTGCTTTGTCATCTTACACCGTTTGGAGATATAATGCATTCTGGTAAAATTATGTAGTACTGTTGATGGAACTATTTTACCTTTTGAAACAAATCTATCTAATTAAATAAAACAGGATAGTATTGGTAATTTACATTTGTACCTGTGGACTATACCTAAGGGACATATGTGCTAAGGAGCATGTACTGTTCTGGCAGAAAAAATACCTCTTTTTTCAGAGTTAGCTTGGTTTTACCATAGCACATATGAAATAGCTGACATAGCTGTAAATAGCTATTACAGATTAAATTAAAATTATTTTCTATCATCTCAAAATTCATATATATGGTTCTTCTAATAGAATTTAAAAAATGTAATCAGTAGAAGACTGTTTCTCTATTACCTGTGGTGCTGTTTTTCCTAGTTGTGTTGAATCTGATCAAAGAAACACTGGACAGCAGCATATACTGCAAAATAATAAAAGCGGTATAAATAATTTAATGAGTTGACACAGATTCATTAAAAAGTTACCAAAACCTCATAGTCTGCTGTTGGAAATCACATTTAAGGAAATGTGCATTTATAAGAAAAAACATAGTCTTAAACCTGTCACACTATTGTTAAGATGGCTGTAATTACGGTAGTTCTAGTGCAAAGAATTTCATGCATGCAAATTTCAAGCTGCAGATTTTCATGCATGCAAACATTTGGATTAGGAAGTGGGTTTTGTTTTCAGGTAAACCTCATTTCTGCTCTAGTTGTCAGTAATGATCACAAGCTACAGACTTTCAATAAAAAACACAAGACATATTTGTTTACAATATTTATTAGCCATTTCTAGTTATGTCTTATCAGAGAAACCTTACTCAGATACAGCATACTGATTGTACTGGGTTTGGCTGGGATGTTAACTTTCCCTGCAGCAGCCCATACAGTGCTGTGTTCTGCACTTGTAGCTGGAACAACAGTGTTATCAGTGTTACTGTGTCTTCTGTGTTTTTGTGTCTACTGCTGAGCAGTGCTGGCACAGCATCAGGACTCTCTCTAACCCTCCTAGGGGGTGGGCAAAAAAGTGAGAAAAGAAACATCACCAGGGCAGCTGACCTATGGATATTCCATACCATATGATGTCACACACAGCAATAAAAGGTGGAAACAGAAAGAAGAGGGGAGGGGTGGGCTCTCGTTGTGAAAATGTCAGTCCTCATCCTGAACACCAGCTATGTGTGTTGAGGCCCTGCTTCAAGGACGTGGTCAAGCATCACCCATTTGTGTGAAGTAAAGAGTAATTTCTTTCCTCTGTACTTCCACATAGCCTTTTTTTTTTTCTTTTTTCCCTTTCCCCCTCCCTTTTCCCCTTTCCCCGTTTTTCCCTTTTAGTTACATTGTTTAGTTAATAATAATCTTTCCTTAATAACAATAATAATAATTTTTTTTCCTTTAATTAAATTATCCTTATCTCAACCCGTGAGCTGTTATTTACTTTACTTCTTCCCCTCCTCATCTAAGGATGGGGAATGAGAGAGCGGTTGTGGTGTTTGGCTGCCTAGCACGGTAAAACCACCACACAGATGAAAATGACAAATCAACCAGAGTTAGGGTGAAATTTCACACTGATCATGAATCCCAGCCAAATAAAACAATTATAGAATGAAATATCGGAAAACATCTTGTGTAGTACTGCCATTACTATAGGACCTTTTCACCATGGAAAATAACTTCTGTATCCTTTCCTTCTCTTTCTTCCCACAATACTTCACATTCATGGAACCTAAGATCATGTTGGTTTTGTTGTTCTTTAAAACTCTTCATTAATCAATGTAAGCAATCATTCCTCATTTAACTAGATAATAAGATATGGTTTTTTTAATTTTAAAATGAAAAAAAAAAAGGAAAAAAAAAGTCTTCTGGAGTTGATGAGGTAGCACACAGCACAGAACAAGTTCACCAAGCTCCCTGCATGTACTATTTTGGCAAAAGGAAGTTGTCAAAATTATTTCAGAGTTCTTGAATCCTATTTACTGGTGTACTGGTGTAGCTGATTGCATTGCATTAACACATTATTTTTTAAAGTGTTAGTGCTTCAATTAGAACGTGTGTGATGTATGCAAAGAAACTGGAGAGTTAGAAACAGCCTAAAAATTAGAAAGATGACATTAACAAAAGCTACATTTTGATTTAAACTTCTGCAGAAAGTGAGACCACATACTACAACTAGAGATTTCAGTATGGCTTCTGTTTATTTTTGTCTAGCAATGTTATATTTTGGCAAAACTTAGGCAGCTTGGAGTGAGTCTCACTGTTCTTGTTCTTCTTCTCTCTGTCATCCTTCTAACTACTTAGCCCTCCAAATTCCTCTGGCTTCTGCATCTCATAGAAACATAGAATGGTAGGAAGGAACATTCAAATATCATCTCTTCCAACACCCCTGCCATGGGCAGCGTTGCTTTCCACTAGATCAGGTTGCCCAAAGCTTCATCCAACTTATCCGTGAACACTTCTACAACTCCTCTGGTCAACCTGTTTCAGTGCCTCACCAACCTCACAGTAAAAAACTTCTTCCTTATGTCTAATGTAAATCTATCATTTTTTAGTTTAAAAACTTTACCCCTTGTCCTGTCCCTACAGGCCCTAATAAAAAATGTCTTTCCATCTTTCTTATAAGCATTATTATCAATCAAAAGGCTGCAGTAAGGTCTCCCCAGTGCCATCTCTTTTCCAGGTGAAAAAATCCCAGCTCTCTTAGCCTTTCTTCACAGTCCTCTGATGATGTTTCTGGACTCACTGTAACAGATCCATGTCTTTTTTGTACTGAGGTACCATTGTTGGAAACAGTGCTTCAGGTGGGGTCCCCCAAGAGTGGAGTGTGAGAAACACCTCCATCAATCTACTGACTACTCTCTTGTTGCAGTCCAGGATATAACTGGCTTTCTGAACTACAAATGCATGTTGCCATCTCATGTCCAATTTTTCATTCACCAGAATGTCAAAGCGGTCTGCAGGGCAGCTCTCAATTCATTCATCACCTAGACTGTATTGATACCGGAGATGTTCCTGACCCAGGTGAAGGACCTTACATTTGGCCTTGTTGAACTTCCTGAGGTTGACAAGGGCCAATTTTTCAAGCCTGTCATGTCCCTGTAGATGACATCCCTTCTAACATATCAATAGTTTGTACTACTCATCTTGGTGTCTTCTGCAAACTTGCTGAGTATGCACTAAATCCTACTATCTCAATCATTAATGAAGATATTTAATAACGTTGTTCCCAGTACATACCCTAGAGGGACATCATTCATAACAGAGGGACTTGAAGCATCTTGCCCTCCATTCTTCTGCATCCCTCTGACTGGAAGCTGTTCCTGCCTCACCACCTCTCCAACAGGCTGCTTCTGCTTCTTTTGGCCTCTTTTTGCACTCATCCTAATGATATAAAGCCTGATACCAAACTTATCAGGTCAGAAGTACCTAGTTAGCTCAAACTTAACTAGGAACTGTAGTATGTGTTGTCTCAGAAGTTGGCATGTACTTCCAATTAAAAAACAAAACAAAACAAAAACAACAACAACAAAAACAAATAAAAGAAAAAAGTATTTCATAGTACAATTTTGAAAGAAATAATGGTTATTTTGCTCTCCTCTGCCTTGATAATCTGTAATTTGGCATGGTGGTAAAAAAATTACATTTAATGGATGATACTTTTTTTGTGTGTGTTTTTGTTTATAACTTTATATATGCATGCTACTTATTGTTTTTGTTGTGCGCCTGCCAACACACAAGGAGAAATAATGCTTATTATTCTTAGCTTTTTTGCTGGGTGCTAGATCTGGCAGAACCCTAGAAAGATGTAACTCTCCTATGAGCAAGATAATATGAGAGATTTTTATGGAAGGATAGCAGAGCATAAGAGACAGTAAAGAAGGAGTGCTGGGTGGCAGATTCATGATAGGATAAAAAAAAGCCTAAATAGGATAAATAAAAGCCTAGCTGCTTTCATTCTCAGTGTGTCATTGAACTAGGAAATATAATATTGAAAACAAAAAGAAAACTTATAAAAAAATATGTTTATATAGAAAATGTTGGGTGTCTCTGCCACTCGCTTTCTGAGCTGGCAATAGGAACCAGGAAGCTACATTAAGTGGCCTGTCTAGCTACAAATTAGAATTATTAGTGTGATTATTTCATTTCTAATTACTAATCTCTGTTTCAGTGCTAATGAAACAGAGCTCTCAGATATACATTTCTCAGATTGTCTAGTTTACACAGGAAACTTTCCTTTCTATTTATTGAGGATGAATGTTTCATAATTTTCCCAGTGAATTGACAAAATAATTACTTGAATGTTCACAGACTAGAATGGCTGATATATTCATGATCATTATCTACGAAACTATCTTCTACTGTCAACAAGTGGATTACATAGATTAAAAGGTCTTCAGGAACTACAGTTTCATTACTGACATGCATATGTTAGATAGTATACTTAACAATCCAGTAAAATTTCAGTCACACAGTGTTTACAAGATTTGCTGAAAAAGTACTGCCACAAAGTATTCCCAAATACATGTCCTTTGCCATAGGGTAAACAGCACAGAGCTAAAATACCATGCTGAAAATAGAAAAGTGCCTATATTTGCAGAAAATACTCAGGGAGCACTACATTCATTATAGATGTGATTGCAATCATGTTTCCTTTGGAAATCTTATTAAGGTTTATGATGCTGTGTTGTAAAGTTTGGACCAAAGGTAGGTCTGCATTCTTTTATTAAACAGTAAAATTCCTTCCAGTGTACATTTTTTCTGTGTTTGTGTGCATTGTGGAAGAATGTTTTTCCAAGAGCAATCACAACTGTTTATACTTTTGGGGTGAAAAGCTGTGGATATGGATTCTCTGGAACAGAATACATATATGTCTGCTAGAATTATATAATAGTTAACTTTAGTTAACTTTTTGTTTGTTTGTTTGTTTGTTTGTTTTAACTTACACAGGAATTGTTTTGTGAAACCATACTTTTTAATGTAGCATTTTCCTTCTGATTCCTTATGTGTCTCAGGTAGATTATAAATTGCTTGCTCACCTTGCGTTAAGAGCTGAAGGATATGTATGCATTTACAAGACAGAGCAGAGATGTGATCATTTTTTCAAAGCAAGAGTCCCTTTCATGGTGCCTTGTGCCCTTATTTACAGGTTCAATATGGCTACATCCCAATTCCATGTAGAGAAAAACAGCATTGCTTCCCAATCTGCCCATTTCCCAATATTCTGCAGAATTTCCAAGGTATCAGCACTTTGGAGGATATCAGAGGATCTGAGCTGTGAAGATATGAGGACCTTCACAGTGCACAATGCCCCCTTACATTACAACTATCCTGCCACTAGGACTGCTACATTCACCACTGAGCATTTTCATCCTTTGATGGAAATGGGTTAGGAGAGTTGGGTCCCTTTCCTTTATGTCTGTATTCCCCATGTTCTTTGCTTATAAGGAAGATGTCAATTCTGTGATGAGCACTTTGCATGATAAGTTTAAATGTTGATATTTCTACTGCAGTTCATTCATCTAAAATCATTTGTGTTTGTAAAGCAAACAAATGATTTTGTTCATAAGATAAATTAGTATTTGGTGAGACCAAAATAAGTAAAACATATTTACAAGAAAACTAAATAGCCTTTGTATACTGATCTCAGAGAAATCAGCATGAAAAGAACTGATTTTAATGATGATAGATTTTAGTATGATATTGTAAAGGTTTTTTTTTAAAAAAAATATTTGCTGGAAGTTATGTTAGAAAAACTAAAACACCTAAATATTGAAAAATGTTTAAAGAATAAATTAAATGACAATCAGAGTGTTTTTGTGTGTGTGTGTTTTGTTTTGTTTTGTTTTGTTTTCAGTTATATTCCAATGATAAACTTACAAGATTTCCTATAAGATATGCTGTCATACTACATTGTAATTAATCATGATGATCTTCTATCTTCACTTTCTTTGTGGGCCAGGGAATATGATGTAATGTATATGGGATATATAACAACATAATATACTTCATAAAATGCTTTATTAGACCAGTATGAAAAACACAGTTATCCTTATTTGTGACCTTTCCATCTGACTGTCAAAACTTGTATTTAAATCCTAATTTTAAATGAGATACCGCATCAATATATAATATACATATTTGTAGTATACATAGAAGAAAATAGATATTTTCAAATGCTGTTTATTTGCTTTTGCCAAACTCCAGCCTCTAATAAAAGGTAGAAAATGTGCATTCTTAACATCAGAGACAATAACCAGTGCAGTGGAATGACCTTTTCCCAAATCTGTAAGACTCTCAGTGTTCACTGTCACTATCTTGACAAAGTAAAACACATATTTCTCTAATTTTAAACCATTTGCAATATAGAATTGTCCGATCTATAGTTATTTATGCTTAAATTTTTCTAAAAGCTCTCTAGCATTTCCATGGACTAATATTTCAAAGAGATTTTATTTCAGTTGATTGAGCTACCACTCAAAGTTTTTGAAGAGAACACTCATAATTTTTTTATTTTTCATGTTATGCCTACATGTATATGAAGAATGTCTGATTTATAAATATTTATAATCAGTAGAGAACAGACGACTTGGTTTTTTTTTTTTTTTTTTTCTGCCAACCAGTTCTATTTTGAAAAATCAGTTGCTTCATAAGCTTTTGATATGCAGTCTGACTTCTTTTTCTCATCTGTATCAGTGTTTTTAAAAAACGTTCTTCTCACCTCCTAAAGATTTTGGTTCTTCAGCTGTTGTATGTTAACAACTATTGATTTCAATAGAAGTTCTGATTGCTTGATTCCTGCAGTGATATTTAATCTATTATAATAATGTAATTTATTTATCTTATATTTGGCATCAGACAGGAACTAAAATCTTCAGCACTACCCAATATTTTTAGACACTGAAATTTTAAGTATAGGTAAAAGCTGCAGAAGGAAAAAAAAAAAAAAAAAAAAAAAAAAAAAGGAATTAGCTTTCACATATGCATCTTTGTGAGACATTTCTGCAAACATGTAGTGTCAGACTTTTTAGCTAACCCATGTGATTTGCAGAGTATTGTTGAAAGGAGGAACATATTTAGCATATTTAGATACAGCTAGTAGTTCTGCACTGCATATACAAAGTAATGTACAGCAGTGAAGGAAAGACAATGGGCTGGCAGGCACTTCTGTACTGGTGACTTAGGTTCGTAGAAATACAATTAAAAATATCGAATATGCATATTACCATAAGTAATAAATTTAATAGCTATCTTTTTATATATATATATATTGTTTTGAAACTACAGGAGAATTTTCTGTCTTAAAGCTTTATGCTGCTACTCATTTCAGTCTAGAATATGAGTCCTTCTTGCAGTCCATAGTGTCTTTGATAGTCCTTTCAGGGATAAAAATTCTTGATTTACCTTTAAATTTTTAACATGACATATGTAAAAATAAATAAATAAATAAATAAATAAATAAATAAATAAATAAATAAATAAGAGAGATTTTCTTATTCCATTCTTGTTCCATATCTTGTATACTGGGTAATTGAAATATTATTTTGATAAATTATAGATTCTTACCTTTATTCAGTCAGTGTTGACTTCTTATTTGTTAGTGAGGTTTGTTTGTTTGTTTTTTTCAGAATATTCAGAAGCTGTTCCTGGCCTCCCCACTTCATATGCTGCTATTCTCAGAATCAAATCTGGTAGTTCATCTTTAGCCTCATTTAACTCAAAGAACAGACCACGATTAAGCAGTCCTTCATTAGGAAGTGTATCTTCACCAGGCTGGAGAGGAGCTGCACAACATTATCACTCCCCAACAAACCTTTACCACTTTTCAGAGGCCTTCAAACATGATGGTAAGTCTAGTTTCCTTCTCTGGTTCTTCGAAAAGCCCATGCTTATGTCTGGCCAACACAATTTTTCAAACACAGTATGTTTCTTATCAGTTTAATTCAGCATTTCTCAAACTTAATTTTGAATTTTATTAAACAAAGTAGAAATGGGCATCTTTCCCTTGAGATTCTTCCAATTAGCCATAAAGTCACTGGCTAAAATATTTATTAAAGATTACTATACGGAACTGTTTTATACAGTTTTTTGCTACATGAAAGTAGCAAGCTAGTGATTTGAAATTCCATTACAGCACAATTTGATCTGTGCAACTAGTATCTGTATATTTGAGAAGCAAAGTAATAAAATGTCAGACTCTGACAGTCTATATATATATACATATATATATTATTTGGATTTTTTCTAATTTAATCAAGAATGATAGTAACATAAATTAATGATGAATAGTAAATCTTATAAAATTGCTTTTTCTCTAAATTGTCTGCTTTGTATAGTCAATTCTGTTATATGCATAGCTACACTTATGGTGCAATATGGTTTCATTTACCTTTAAATACAATAATTCAAATAATATGTATTTTCTCATATTTGGGTACATTTAAAGAATCTGTGTTTCGTTAGTATTTATTTAATTATATTTACCTGAATTATGTAAGAAGAAAAAAGAAAAGATGAGAGAGAGAGAAAAGGAGAAAGTGAAGAAAGAAGGAGAGGGAGAGGGTAAAAAAAAAAAGACCACAGATCAACAACATTCATGCAGTATAATGATTGTGGTTACAGGATTACAGCTTCATTCAATAGGAGACACATTTATTTGTTTGTTTGTTTGTTTGTTTGTTTTATGGAAAGTACCTTGCATGCATTGAAAGATAATGGTACATGTGTTTTTTTTTTCCTGTGAACAGAAGTGGCTTATGTATAAACATGAACATGTTCCCTAAATGAAGCTTTATCTAGCAGACAAACAACTTGAATTAAGCAACCAGATAAATTTTGTTTCATAGCATTTCTGTTGCTGGTGCAGTTTTTTACATTTCTCTGTTTTCTGCGATATTGTTTGTAAGCACTGACTACACTAAATTCAGTTATTGTCCATGCACCAGACATTGATGAAACCTCCCAGGCAACCTAGTATGTGCAGGTGAAAAACAAAGTTCAAGATTAGAAGCAGTGTACTATCCTGGTCTTCAACATCATGAGTTAGAGACCAAAGTAGAAGGAAATGGTAGCTGTAAGGCAACAGAAAAGAGACTTTAGGAATAATGTAATATAATATGAAACTACAAAGCATTTTCTTCCTAATTGACCCTGATTTTTCCATTGTTTTCCTCTGGAAAACAGATTACTATGTTTAAATTTGATATGAAGTTTGACTGTTACATTTGAATCCTTTGACAAAGCTGAAAAAAATGTATACTTATCACTTTCTAAGAAAATAAGAGATGGTCTAGTGACCCTTAGGGTGCATTCTACCACCTAAATCCTTTGAATTTCCAGGAGATATACTGAGATTGTGCCTGGTATTGGTCAGCAATTGTGACTCTTCTCAATATACAGAGACCACATTTTCACTTTGCAGTTTAGCTTCTTCTGTTTTGCAGCAGAAAGTGAAGAACCACTAACTGGAGTTAAAATTTAAAAAGGGTCATAACTCGTAAGCCCCAGTGAACAGAGCACTTCACTCAGAAGAGGGGAACCTTAACTCTTTCTTTCAAGGACTGCATAAAACCGTCCCAGGAGTTACTCCATTACTTACAGGCCTTTGTATATCCAGCTGAGTAGAAGCAGACAGTTGCACAGACAGGTAAATATGAAGCACCTGAGTAATATTTTAAGAGCCCTTGATTATCTGAAGCACCTCCATGGCACAGACACAGGTATGAATTAGGACTTGAAAGAGACTATTGTACTTCAGGTACAACAGGAGTGAGGATCCTTTGTAAGGAGACTGGGCTCTGTAGGATATTCTGCATCATCGTAGAGGGTGAGAACATCTATATTCAGGCAACTGAATCCATTTTTTTCAAAACCTCTCTTAGTTCATGATATGGTATATTTTCTGTTAATTACTTATGTCTGAGATAAATATTTAACATTTAGAAAACAGAAATAAATTTACTTCCTCAATTATCTGTTTTCCCATTGACTTGAACTAAGTAAAATAAGTAAATTTATTGAGTTCAGTTTGGTCTTCAGACTTATTTAAGATTCTAAAGCTCTTGAAGAAAAAATATTTTAGTTATTTTCCTAATAATTTTAGTTATTCCTATTTCCTTTAGTTATTTTCCTACTTTTATGTGATAACTGATAAAGTTGGGTGATGGTATTTACTAGCCAGGGCATTCTAAATAAGGAAACGGTACAGCTCATGTATAGTCATAAGGTGCCTGCAACAAGTGACAGAACATTAATAATGGGGTGGGAGGGACATATTTTATGTTATTACAATTGAGAACTTGCATAATTCAAACATCTTTTATGTGGCATACACTTAGGAGCCAGATTTGCCATAAGAAATGACAGAATACTCAGCCTAAGTATAGGGGTTCTCAAGGGACTTAATTGATTTCCCAGCAGACATGCTCAGAGGCCTGACATGGCTCTTAATAAAGCTCTTCTTATACTGACGTTATGCTATTTAATTTGCACTCGCAGTATATCAGTATGGTTTTCTTGATATCACAAATTAAAAGAACTCTCCTGCAGCTCACTGCTGAATTTAAACTATATAGAACTACTTAGCGTAAACATGCAGTTAAGGCAATGCAGTCCTCTTCAAGCTATGTATCAATGCATAAAGTCATGACTAAAGAATTTGCACAGAAAGTGCACATTCATGAAGCGCATATTCATGCGATACTCGAAGAATCATAAAATTGTAAACTCAGTTGCAAACGAATTTTCTTACTGTTCCTAAAACTTTTGGAAACACAACAGTAAATAAATATTTGAAATTAACTTTGAATAAAGACTATCCTTCTATCTATGGTTTGATATCTTTTAGAAGAAAAGAAAGAGGAGGGTCTACCTCACAACAGAAAATGTTTGAATCAATGAATTTCAAGATGAGTCAGTTTTTTGTTGAATTTGAGTTCCTAGTTCCACACCGTCTGCTAGGTACTCTCAAACTACCTAAATAAGATAAAAAAGAAATAGTATTTTTTATAAAAGTGTGTGGGGAACAGAAAATCTTCCCTTGAGAAATTAAAATAGTAAACTGAGATATACCAATGAATCATAGAATAATTTGGATTAGAAGGGATCTTAAAGCACATCTAATTCCAAACCCCTGCCATGGGTAGGGACATTATCTGGTAGACCAAGTTGCTCAAAGCCCCATCCAGTCTGGCCTTGAACACTTCCAGGGATGGGGCATCCACAGCTTCTTCAGGCATCTTGTTCCAGTGCCTTATCACCCTCAGAGTAAATAATTTATTCTTTATACCTAGTCTAAATCTACTCTTTTTTAGTTAAAAAATATTACCCCTTGTCCTATCTTTACACTCCCTGAGAAAGAGTCTCTCTCCTGCTTTCCTGTAGAACCCCTTTAGGTACTGGAAGGCCACTGTAAGATCTCCTTCTCCAGGCTGAACAACACCAACTCCCTCAGCCTGTGTTCACAGAAGAGGTGCTCCAACCCCTTGATTCATCTTCATGGCCCTACTCTGGACTTGTTCTAACACATCCATGTCCTTCTTGTGGTGGGGGCCCCAGAGCTGAACATAGTACTCCAGGTGGGGTCTCACAAGAGCAGTGCAAAGGGGAAAAAATCACTTCCCTTGACCTGCTGGCACACTTCTTTTGATGCAACCCAGAATACAGTTGGCTTTCTGGGCTGCAAGTGCACATTGTTGGTTGAGCTTCTCATCAACCAACAACTTCAGGTCTTTTTCCTCAGGGCTGCTCTCAATCCATTCTCCACTCAGCCTGTATTTGTGCTTGGGATTGCCTTGGCCAAGATGCAGGCCCTTGTACTTGGCCTTGTTGAATATTGCTGACCATATGGAAAAGCCCCAATAATTATTACAATTGCTCACCACCCACTGACTGATGCCCATTCCATCCCCGAGCAGCAGCCCACACACGCCCTGGCCAGTCACCCCATATAATTGTTCAGCATGACGTCATATGGTATGGGACATCCCTTTGGCCAGTTTAGGCCAGCTGTCCTATTTCTGTCTCTTCCCAGCTCCTTGTGCACCCTCAACTTCGTTGCTGGCAGGGCAATATGAGAAGCAGAAAAGTCCTTGGGATAGTCTAAACATCAGCTAAACAACAATAATCTAAACAACAGCTAAAACATCAGTATTATTCTCATACCATATAAAAACATAGCACTAGGAAGCTACTAGGAAGAAAATTAACTATCCCAGCTGAAACCAGGACAAAGGCCGAGCTCTCATCAGCTTGGGAAAAAAGGGCTGTCACTCAAATACAGTGGGAGAAACCCCATAAGTCAGGCCCATTGGGAAAATGGCTGACACAAAGAGTCCACTATCATTCCTGTCTGTGAGGACAGCCTCTTAACTAGGACTGTTCATCCTGAGGCCCTTTGCCCCATCCCAGGGCCAGGGCCGAGGGAAGTGGAATTCAGCATGAGGTTGCAGACAAATAAATGGATTGTCTAAACACTGGGGAGTAGTTTAGGTGTTTAATACACATAGCTCCACTTCAACTTTCAACTTAAAAAAAAACTAATATCCTATGGATATACATGAAACTGGCAGATATGACACTGGACCTGGAAAAAAAAAAATAAAAATGCATGCCTCTAGATCAACCACACCAGGGCACCTCATATGGCACTAAATATTCATTTTAATTCTAGTGGTAATATCAAGAAGTCCACTGGCTCCACCTACAGACAGGTAACTCACCGCTGTTGCACAGAGTAGGGCTCATCTGTTAGGGCTGGACTGTGCAGCAGCACTTCAGGGGTTGTGAAGACCCTCACCTGACCTGAACCTACACCAGAATAGAGCAGGGCTGACACAAACATGGAACTCTGCTGGTCTGCTCTCCCAGCAGTTTTGCCCAAGACAGTAGCTTGTAAGCAATCTCCCTGTCTTTTGATTGCTTGTAAGCAATCTCCCTGTAAAACCCATGAGCTTTTACATCCTATTTCTCCCCTTTATTGCTGAGGAGGGGCAGTGAGTGGCTGGTGGCTTGCAGCTGGCAGATGTCAACCCACCATAATATGTAATGTACTACAGTAATGCTTTTTGGAGAGTATGTACTGTAAATATAGAAGGTTTTGTTTGTTTGTTTGTTTTGTTTGTTTTATTGTTTTAGCTTATGAATTGTTTAATGCTTATAATTATGTAAAAATTTGAACAAATATATAAGCCTGCTTGCTTTTGTAAAGTAGTTCATATGTATAAATGTGGTCAAACAGACTTTATAATTAGGCACTCAGGCACTTTTTTTTTTTTCTTTCTATTTTTGCTCAACAATCATGCATGTTTACTGCTATCTAAAAATCTGTCACCTTGGTTACTCATGGGATTAGCCTAAGGTCTCAGAAAACGTACTACAACAACTGTTCATGATAACACTGTGGTAAGACCCGGAGATGCACTTTTCAGGGAAGATTCTCAAAAGAAAAAAAAAAAAACAAAACAAAAAAAAAAACTTACTCAGTTTATTAGACCTGGGACTAACAACCAGCATTTATTAACCCTGATGTTGGCTTTCCCAAGCATAATAGAGCAGTCCTTCAGTATATTTTGTAAAAGTACACATGACCAATTTCTGTGAATATTAATGTGCAGTTATGTGCAGTTATGCTATAGGCAGAGGAAATTGTATTTAGGTTTTTAATGGTGATTAAATGTGTTTAATATGTGATACAACACTAAAAGATAAATTAAGATATTCCCAGTTGTAATCAGGTGAAATTCATCTGGTACTCCACTTCAAACTGGAATCCTCAAGCAGATTGCAGTCAAGCTCTCCTAGGTATTTGCTGTTGTTATTAATGCCTCTATAACTTGGAATTCCTGAATAAGTGAACATTCTCAAACAACACACCAAGATTAGCAATTAAAACCAAAGATATTTAAAAGTGAGGTCTTAACCCGTGTGTATTTTTCAATTGTAAAACTTCATCGCCATCTACTCAAAAATCTCCAGTCCTTAAAAAACAGTGATAGATGAGATTCATCTGTTCCTGAGAAATCCCATACTGATCACAAAATATGTTTTTTCCAAGTACCTCAGGTTTTAGTCTACATATTATTCTCTCAGGTATAAATATCTGCCTCAGAAATGATAAAATTAATATAATGGGTGAAGAAGATACTCAAAAATTTAAATGAAATAGTATTGGTGAATTGAAAATTGAAAAGCACTATGAAAATTAAAGAATTTATAGTAGTTTGAAGCCATCTATCTCAACGTTGATTATCGACTCAATTCCCTTACCAATAAATTAAATATTTAAAATTATAAGTTAGGATTATGGTTCCTTATTTCTGTTCTTTAATATGAAAAGGTTGAGAACTGCTAGTAAGTAATTTTTATTAAAAATAAAAGTTTATCAGTTAGTAGGATGGCAAAACACAGTCAGAATTCTATTACACTTTTTCACGAAAATTCAGAATTTTATCCTGCCAAATGGTAAGTCTCATAGTCTGTAGTATGAGTGGTGCCATGCACACACTTTTTTTTTTTAATTATTATTATTTATTATAAAAAAATGTATTAACTATATAAGTTTAGGTATGAATTACACTGCTTGTTTTCAGAGATGTAAGGCTGTGGACCTGAGTACCTGAGACTCACCCCACCATGAAACTGAAACATCAGCAGTGTGCACTGGCTTCTGGGAATTATTAAGTCCCACAATTTCAATGTAATGTTAAACTCCCTACACAAAAATCAGAATACAGTTAGCCTCAATTGGTGTTTTAGTAGATTTTGGATAAGTTATGGATTATCCATTATCTTCAATGGCGATTTTAAATATTGGCTAAAACATGTGCTCATCATTGATACAAATACTGAAGCCTTCACAAGGCTTTGTTTTATCTGAGCTTTTATTATCATTACGCATAAGAAGATTAAAACTTTAAATATAAATATATATGTCATGCAGTATTTTAATTTCATATTTATACTTATTTGGAAATATTTAAATGAAATGTTTATATGTGCAGTATGTTCCCTTCACTTCTTTTGAAATATAGACAGGAGGTATAGAACCAGCATTGCTAGTGACACTAGCACCTAACTAGTATTGCATCATTTACTTTCTAGCAATCCTAGATTGTAACAAAATATTTTACCTACAGTGTCACTCCTAGAGAGAAGGTAAAACCATTAGTGCTCATCAATACTTCCAAGCTGTACACCTCTTAATCTGTGTGGGATAACAACTAAAAGCATTATTTAGTTTTGCATTTATTAATCAATTCTTACTATTGCTAAACCCTAGCTTGATGAATGCTCTGATTATTTACAAACAGATTCTCTCTGTTGCGATGTGAGAAGTACGTATCTGAATTATAAGATGCAAACCATACAATACATTGTAACCATAAAATGACAGGTAAAACTCTGTTCCCATACATTTCATTGCAGCAAATAGGACAAAATGACTATTCTCTTGCTCATCCAAATCCATAGGTTCGTGCTTTGAATTTGATGTGTATTATAAGACTAAATGATTCAAGAGTTTGGAGCAAGGCTAAGGTGATTAAAATTCCACAGTCTTCTACTGCATAGTGAGCATACATGTTCACAAACAGTCTACCTGCAACCTTTTACTTTTCTGAAGGTTACACTTCCCTCTGCACATTATGAATGAATTGGAGTCATAGACATATTGTCTGGGTCTATACAGCTTTTCTTATCCAGAAATGTTAATTCATATGAAGATACAATATATGACAAAATTAGAGAAGACAGTGAAAGAAAATGAAATGTCAAACTTTCATTTACATTATATAATAGTAGCAACCAGTTGCTGCTATTAATTTAAAAAGCATTTTTTTTCTTAGCATATCTTTGACATAAAGAGGAAATGTGTTTCAGTTCTGATATGAGCTTCTGAAAGCATCAAGATAATTTTTGTTTACCTTGCTTCCTATAAACAGAGTTAATTCCTCTAGCATTCTTAATTCTCTTAAACTGCTCATTAGGCTTCAGGCCAAAATATGTCTATTGGGAAAGCTATTTTAATGCACTGGCTTAGTGCACACCTTAAATCTTACTACTTCACTGTTACATTAATATTTCTTTCTTACATATATATTAATTTTCTTTTAACTATTGCTTTTTAACACAGCGTCCGAGGTAATGTGATTCGAATCTCTAGATAACAAAGACAGTTTTTAATACTATCATCTAACTTTATAAATGCTAAAACACATTAATATTTATTCATATTTTCAAAACTTTTGCACTTCTATTTCCACAGAAAGTGTCAATTATGGGCCTGTGTTTGTACAAGAGCCAGATGATGTGATTTTTCCTACTGATTCTGAAGAGAAGAAAGTGTCTCTGAATTGTCAAGCTCATGGAAATCCTATCCCCACATACAGGTACATGTTTTAGAAGTTTTTGTATCTTTAAGAATATTTGGTCATAACAATATAACAGAAACACTTTAAAACTTTTGTGACCAAATCACATTCCTGATTCAATGATTTTTCTGATTCTGAATAAGCAAGAAAGATAAATGGGAGTAAGTAAAGGCAAAGCAATCTGTGAAATTTCAAATTATGTTATCTATGCATTGTATCTATCCATGTGAAGGGACTCCTTTTGCCTTGTTTTCTCACATATGACTGTAACAACTGACAAGATCAAAACCTTTAACTGATTTTTTTTCTAAAGACAACATCTTTAAAGATGGGAAATACTATCCTGTTTTATGGGGAAAGCAGCCAAGAACAGGTAAATTAAATTACATGATTGTCTAATACAAGGCACCATAGTTCAGCCATGTCTGGAATCTTTTCACTTACAAGACCAGCATCTTACTCTTTTGCAACCATTTTCTCTTCCCTGTTTTCCCACATATAGTGTTATTTGACAGTTAACTCATACAGATCTGTTATGTCACGTCTATGAGTCTGACAGTTCAGCATAATGGTGCCCACTTACAGGCAGAACCAGCACGCTGCAGTCACCTTACCCATTTGCTGTATCTGACTCTACTCGTATTTTTAAGAATTCCAAGTGATGTAGCAGGGCTGGGAGAACATATGGGTAATTATTTTTTCCAGACACCCTTTATATTTTCACACAGAATTATTCTTCACCTACTGAGGGAGAATAAGGACTCATCACCATTTTTTTTGTCTTATGTGACAGTCATTGATTCTTAGTTTTATTTTTTATCTATTACAATTATTTCACTTGTGGATTCTTTAGCATACTGGGTGAATTTTCCTTAGGCTTATTTGAGTCACAGAACTTGCACTTGCACTTCTATGGCACACATTCAAAGGCAGTACCCCCTTTAGATACCTCTACTACAACAGCACTGAATCTGCCTCAATGCAACAGATGTGATTCATTAAACTGATTTGGTAAGTGGCACAGACTCCTCAAACAACATAGACATGGCTAACATAGAACATAGGATTAGGAATGAGTGGCCAGAAAGTCTTCAAACTGGAATTGCCTGAACTCACTGTGGGATGAAAGACAGTGTTGCATTCCTTCTTACTGATAACCTCTGTGTAATTTCTATTGCATATTTATTACTTTGTTGATAAAAAATAATGTGTGCTAATTCTACACTCAGTTTAAGAGCTATCAGTCCATTCAACACCATAAGAGTCATGGGCAAAAGGTACAAATTACCAACAAAAGAGGGGAACCCTGTTCTCAGATCTCACAGACAACCTCATTAATACTAAAATCATAGAATGGTTTCGTTTGGAATGTACTTTTACAGATCAGATAATCTTTAGCTTAGCCATCACTACCATCTCTGCCATGGGCAGCGACAAATATTGTGGAAACATTCTCTTTTGGAAATCTATGGAGAATCTATGCCATCTCATTTCTTTCTTGGTCCAACCATTTTTACATTTTCCCAGAGGAATTCAATCAACAAACACTTTCAGCATATTCATTTCTTCAGTTCTCCAGAGATTCACTAGTACCAGCAGTCTCAGAAACAAGCTGACTTGACAGGTGTTCATGCAAGGAGAGCTTTGACCAGAAAGGTCTAATTCTAACAGCACTATTTAACTTCTCTTCCTTCTGTTGATACCACTTGTCCATACAGTGCATGCCATCACTACTATTCAGTGGAAGAAAAATAAAAGATATGCATGAATTTGTCAGGCATATACTGTTCTCAGGGAAGGTGAAGAGTGAATTTAGCCTCAAAATAAGATTATGGTAAAACAGAGGTTTGTTGTATTTATCCAATTTTTGCCAAGTGAAATATGGCGGAGATGGCATATTTCCATATCACCAAAGTCCCTATTGTATTATCTACAAGCACTGGACAATAGAGATCTTTATTTACCTGGGCTGTAAGGTCTATGCCACTAAGAATTCTTTTCATCCATAAACAAAATAGAGTGTAATTTTTCTTTTTCTATATTTCTTTTTAAGAAGTATGCAAAAAGACCTCTTAAAGAACTAAAAAAATTCCAAAACTGAGATTGTCTCTGCCATTTTTATTTCATTCCCTTAGTCTGTATAACTGATGGCACAATGTTCATAAACTCTTTACAAATTACTTTTTGCTAAGACATTGCTTCAAGCTAATTGCATGGAGAATGCTCATATCATTTCAGATATTCTTCCTGTTTGCAAAGATCTTTTTTCTCTTTATTCAAGCTCTATCCTGAAATCAAAATGTGTACCTTTTTTTTTTTTTTTTTTTTTTTTTTTTGTGAGTCAGTCTTTTAATCTAGTCAATGTATCTAAATGTTCTCACTTCTTAGATAATGGATGCCTCAGATAAATTGATTTCATTTTTTGCAAATCAGACTTCATTATTATAAGTCAGGACTCACTCAGTGAAGGACATAACTGAGATACCTTTGGTGAGAAATACGCATATTCACAAGCTTCCTGTGGGCTGTCACAAGGCACCAGCAATACTGAGTTAAAGGCAGGTGCAGAATTCCCTGAGATGCTAGTTCACTACACCTGTACTATTTGTGAAACACTGTGTTTACTAGTTGTTGTCGTTTAACTCTCATAGGTACACAGCCACGCACTCATTCCCCACCCACTGGGATGGAGGAAAGAATGAGAGGAGTTAAAGTGAGAACACTTGTGGGCTGAGATAAAGGCAGTTTAATAGGTAAAGCAAAATCTGTACGCACAAGGAAAACAAAATAAGGAATTCATTTACTAATTTCCATCAGCAGGTAGATGTTTAGGCATTTCCAGGAATGCAAGGCTCCATCACATGTAACAGTTACCTGGGAAGACAAACATGATAACTCTTGCCACACTCCTTCCTCCTTTTTTTCTCCCCATATCATATGGTGTGAAATATCCTTTTAGTCAGCTTGGATCAGTTGTCCTGGCTGCATCCTCTCCTAGCTTCTTGTGCAAGCCCAGCCTCCTTACTGGCAGGGCAGCACAACAAGTTGGCTCTGTGTGAGCACTGCTCTGCAAAAACTAACATTGGTGTTTTATCTAAAACATTTAATCACAAATCCAAATTATTGTGCTATGCAATCTACTGTGAAGAAAATTAACTCTATTGCAGCCAAAACCTGTACACAATTTTACTTAGGACACGTAATCTGGTTGGAAATTTTTTATCACAATCAGTTCTTGATAGAATAAAAACAGACGAGAAAAAAAAATAATAAAAAAGTATTTTTATTTTCTTACACCAAATTAGAATGTTATGAAATATTTTTTGTCATTTTCCTTCAAGAAATATATATAGAGAGAACTGATTTTCATCATCGGCTCATTGTCTTCTAAGTATTATATTTGTGTTTCTGTCCTCCCAAATCAGTCTAGCTAGATATAAGAAAACACATCATAAAATTCAGCATTGCTTTTCCTCTAATATGCTTAAATTATATTATCAGAATGCATGCAATCAGAATGGCCTTGGAGACTTATAGGTACGCAGCTGTAAAGCTCGAAGTATTGGGGTAGCCTTACAAAAACATATTTTTGCATTGAATTTAAACAAAAATGAAACTAAATGAAGTCAGCTACTCAAAGCAAACTGAATTTTGTTTCAATTCCCATTTGGAAATACCAAAATATGTCATTTTGACTTTTTCCTTATCTAAACATCCATCATTTCAAGATCAATTGATTTTGCACTTTTATTTCATATATATATATATATATTAACTTTCATAATGATTTTGTTCAAAATCTTGAATCATCAATAAACTGTTCAAGATGAAAAAATATTCTCTTATGCTCTGCTATGTATGGCTCTTTTTAAAGATGTGATTCTACAGACATTTCATTAATATTGCAGGGCAAGCAGGAGATCAGGCCCAGTCAGCATGGGTTTATGAAAGGCAGGTCCTGCTTGACGAACCTGATCTCCTTCTATGACAAAGTGACGCGCTGGGTGGATGAGGGAAAGGCTGTGGATGTGGTCTACCTTGACTTCAGCAAGGCTTTTGACACTTTTTACCACAGCATTCTCCTCAAGAAACTGGCTGCTCTTGGCTTGGACTGGCGCACGTTTCATTGGATTGGAAACTGGCTGGATAGCCGGGCCCAAAGAGTCGTGGTAAATGGAGTCAAACCCAGTTGGAGGCCAGTCACTAGTGGTGTTCCCCAGGGCTCGGTGCTGGGGCCAGTCCTCTTTAATATCTTCATCGATGATCTGGATGAGGGCATTGAGTGCACCCTCAGTAAGTTCGCAGACGACACCAAGCTAGTGCATGTGTCGATCTGCTCAAGGGTAGGAAAGCTCTGCAGGAGGATCTGGATAGGCTGCACCAATGGGCTGAGGTCAACTGCATGAAGTTCAACAAGGCCAAGTGCCGGGTCCTCCACTTGGGGTGCAATGACCCCAAGCAGTGCTACAGGCTGGGAGATGAGTGGTTGGAGAGCTGCCAGGCAGAGAAGGACCTGGGAGTGATAGTTGATAGTCGGCTGAATATGAGCCAGCAGGGTGCTCAGGTGGCCAAGAAGGCCAACAGCATCCTGGCTTGCAGTGTGGCCAGCAGGGCTAGGGAGGTGATCGTCCCCCTGTACTCGGCTCTGGTGAGGCCGCACCTCGAGTACTGTGTTCAGTTTTGGGCCCCTCGCTACAAGAAGGACATCGAGGTGCTTGAGCGAGTCCAGAGAAGGGCGACGAAGCTGGTGAGGGGCCTGGAGAACAAGTCCTACGAGGAGTGGCTGAGGGAGCTGGGCTTGTTCAGCCTAGAGAAGAGGAGGCTCAGGGGCGACCTTATCGCTCTCTACAGATACCTTAAAGGAGGCTGTAGTGACGTAGGGGTTGGCCTGTTCTCCCACGTGCCTGGTGACAGGACGAGGGGGAATGGGCTTAAGTTGTGCCAGGGGAGGTCCAGGTTAGATGTTAGAAAGAACTTCTTTACTGAAAGGGTTGTTAGACACTGGAACAGGCTGCCCAGGGAAGTGGTGGAGTCCCCATCCCTGGAAGTCTTTAAAAAACGTTTAGATGTAGAGCTTAGGGATATGGTTTAGTGGGGACTGTTAGTGTTAGGCCAGGGGTTGGACTCGATGATCTTGAGGTCTCTTCCAACCTAGAAATTCTGTGATTCTGTGATATCCTTTACAGTATAAAGATATTGTCAACGGTGCTCTATTTCTTACATTGAATGAGGCAGGGTTCCTCTGAGACCAAAAGTTCAATCATGATAAAATAGGCAAATAATAGTTTTACAGTTAAACTTAATTCTGACAATTCTGATTTTTGCATTAAGAAAAAATTAAGTACTCCAGCTGAATTTTGTTGTCTATACCTCATTCACCATGAGTGTTAACAAGATAGGATGAACCGATAATCATTTGGCTTCGTTAAATTTGCCTCTGGAATCTACGTGTTGTCAAGTTCAGTCTTTGCTGAATTCTGGCAAAGCCTGAATGTACCTGGCAGTTTCCTGATACAACTTTGAAACTGCAGAATGATTGTGAACTAGTCATAAAAGAAATATCTGTATCTCAGAATAATGATGTCACATTACACTTTTCATAGAGATTTGTCATACCTGTTATACTGCTTGTCTCTTCTTTGCAATATCAGAAACATTCATTTAACAATTTAATGTTCTTAACAGTTTAACACAAAAGCTAATTTAAAATGTGGGTTGCTTATGTGGATTGTTATTCTTTAATTAAGATATTGTACCCTTCTCAGAGATTATTTCTGAGTGGTGAAGTCTATTAATCTGCCTCCCAAAATCTCTCTTTTATCCAGTGGGCTGAGTATTGTTTTATTTTAATTTTTTTTCCAGTCTTTGGAGATGAATGAGAGGGGTGAGGCTTTTTGCTGGAGAATATCCCCATTCATAAAAAAATAACCCAACCCCAAAAAAATGCTCAGCAGAAAAATGTAGTGACTCTTAGGTTACTTCTGAACCTCAGAAGAATAAGTATTCACATGAGAATTACTCAGTGCTTCAGCTAAAGCGTGATATGATTCCTGCCGCTTAGCTTGTTCCACCTTTTCGTCACTCCACTCCTTGTCTATACTTTTAATTTCACTCCCAGACACCTCCCAAATTTAGTATTTCTTTTCCTAACTCCTCTGACCATAGCTTCCATTTATGTGGTAGCTGCCAGTCATTATCCTTGAAATTAACTAATTACAATTTCCCCAGATCCAGTCTTCTCTGAATTTCAAATATCTTGGCCCAGCTAACATTATTTTGCCTTTGTCCATTGCCAATATTACCAATATCTTTTACTTCACAGCAATCTGTGTACATAAATCCACCTCCCTGCTCTTCACAGGTTATGTTCTTCTACTTTCTGTAGTAAAATCAGATTTCTGCATTTCCTGGGCTAAGAACAAATGGTGAAAGAATTGAAAAAAAAAAAAAAAAAAAAAAAGTTCCAGCTCTCACACAGTGCAGACACAGATCTAAGGTCATCTGGGCCTAAGGCTTTAATAATAAAATATTAATTGAAACTTCACTTATTATAATCATGGTAAAACTCATAGTCTTGAGTTACTACACAGGCTATCTTTGAATAGCTTTCATCCTTAGCTGGTGCTATCAGGTTCTGTGTACTAATCTTGATGTCTTCCTTTGGCCATAAAATGCTCAAGTAGTTTTTTTTCTTTTTCTTTTTTTTTTTTTTTTTTTTTCCTAAGATGGCTTAGAAATGGAACTGAAATCGACATTGAAAGTGATTATCGCTACAGTTTAATAGAAGGAAGTTTGATCATCAGCAACCCCAGTGAAATGAAGGATTCTGGACAGTATCAGTGTTTAACCACCAACATGTTTGGTAGTATATTAAGCAGAGAGGCTGTTCTTCAGTTTGCATGTAAGTAACAATTTTTTTAACATGGATAAATCTGATCTTTACATTGTTTGATAAGGTTCTAAATTGTAATTTCAATATATTACATAAAAGTTGCACTGTCCACTGATGTTGCTGGGTTAGGATTTTAGAAATGGAAGTAAAATGTTCATTATGAAAGTGGTTTTTTGTTTGTTTGTTTGTTTGTTTTTGGTGATTTTTGACTTTGAAAATAGATAGAAACAAATTATAGATAAAATAAATAACTTTATTACTTGATCAAAAATTCTGTCCTTTAGTGACATATTTGAGTACTTCCCAATGATATATTTCACTCTGCTAATTTATTGAAACATATATCATTTTGCCATACTACCTGTGTAAGTGAGAAAGAACTAGAAACTTAGGCATTAACTACATCTATATACAAATGATAGTTTGCATCTATAATTATATGCATGCTTAAGCAAAATTTTAAATGTATATATATGTCCTATGTCCATGTTTACACATACATTTAAACATTATCAAAGTGATTTATTTATTTTATTTTTTTTTTTTTTTGTGTGTGTCTGTTAATGAGCAGCACAGAAACTGAAAATATCACAGTTTCTGGAATAATTCATTGCAGTATGCTTTCCAGGAGCTATTAACAATTCATGATCCTGAGTAATGCATATACTCCATCCATAGAATTCATGTTTTCAAATATACTAACAGAAGAAACATGCTCAGGATTTCAGATATCCTACATCCAGCCCTGGCTTTCCTTCAGCACTTTACAGGAAGGCATACATTTTTTACTGCTTTATCTGTGAAACTTCCTTAAGAGGCACAGATGCAGAAAGAACTCCATCCTTATTTCTCAGATCCTGCTGAAACTAGGACATTACCATGAAACATGAGGTAGTGAGCCAGACCTTTATACAACTGGAAAACAGTAGTGTCAAGAACAAGTTGCCTGTCTGCATCTGTTAACCCTTGTGACGTGGTGTACTCAGCAGAGTTAGTGTGGGGTTAGAGACCTTTTCTTACTCCACAGCCCCTTGTGAAATCCAGACCTCTCAAATCTCTTGTTTTTAGTCTTACCTTCTGTTTTTAGTCTTATCTGCTGCAGATGCTATCAAGCATTAGATACAGCTGGTGAGTGAGATGACTAGGGATGGTACTCTGGTGAATCTCTTGCTTGTTAGCAGAGAAGGACTTCTGAGTGGTATGGAGGTTGGAGTCTTTCTTGAGCATAGTGATCATGAATTAACAGAGTTTTTGATTCTTGGAAAAGTAAGGGGGGGTAGGAGTGGGTGGAGGGGACGTAGCAGAACTACCATCCTGGACTTCAAGAAGATTGTCTTTGGTCTGTTAAGAAGACTGGTTGGCAGAGTCTCCTGGGAGGCAGTCCTGAAGAGCAAAGGCTGAACACTCTTCAAGAAAGAAATCCTAAAGGCTAAAGGCTGGGAGCAGGCTGTCCCTACATGCCAAAAAATGAGCCAACATGGAAGACTGGCGTGGCTGCATACAGAGCTGTGGCTACAGTTCAGGAAGAAAAAGAGGGTTTATGACCTTTGGAAGAAGGGGTGTGTCACTCAGGAGGACTACAAAAATGTCATGAGACTGTGCAGGGACAAAATTAGAATGGCCAAAGCCCAATTTGAGCTCAACCTGGCTATCACTTTTAAAGATAATTTAATTTATATATATATGTATATATGTATATATATGTGTGTGTGTTTTTTTAAACACAAACAAGAAAAGGAGGACTAGGGAGAATCTCCATCCTTTATAGGATGTGGGGGGAGATATAGTGACAAGAAATACAGAAGAGGCTGAGGTACTTAATGCCTTCTTTGTCTCAGTCTGTAGCAGTAAAAACAGTTTTTCTCCCTGTACTCAGTCCCACCTCAGGACAGGGTGCAGAATGAAGCCTTCATAATCCACAAGGAAATGGCTAGCAACCTGCTAAACAACTTAGACATATTTGAATCTATGGGGCCAGGTGGGATCCACCCAAGGGTATTGAGGGAGCTGGAGGAAGTGCTCACCAAGCTTCTTTCCATCATTTATCAGCAGTCCTGGCTATCAGGGGAGGTCCTAGCTGAATGTCAGCTAGCAAATGTGATGCTCATCTACAAGAAGGGCCAGAAGGAGAATATGAGAAACTACAGGCCTGTAAGTCTGATCTCAGTGCTGGGAAAGCTCATGGAGCAGATTACCTTGAGTGCCATCATGCAGCACTTACAGGACAACCAGGTGATCAGCATAGGTTTATCAAAGGCAAGTCCTGCTTGATAAACCTGATCTCCTTCTACAACAAGGTGATGCATTCAGTGGATGAGGGAAAGGCTGTGGATGTGGTCTAGCTAGACTTCAGTAAGGCTTTTGACACCATTTCCCATAGCATTCTCCTGGAGAAATTTTCTGCTTATGGCTTGGATGGTTGTATACATTGTTGGGTTAAAAGCTGACTGGGTGGCCAGGCCTGAAGAGTCACAGTGAAAGGAGTTAAATCCAGTTGGAGGCCAGTCACTAGTTGTGTCCTCCAGGGCTCAGAGTACTGGGGCCAGTTCTCTTTGGTATCTTTATCAATGATCTGGAAGATAAGATCAAGTGCACTCTCAGTAAGTTCACAGGTGACACTAAGTTTGGCACAAGTGTTTATCTGCTTGAGGACAGGAGGGCTCTGCAGAGGGATCTGGATAGGCTGGACCGATGGGCCAAGGCCAACACTATGAGGTTCGACAAGGCTAAGTCCTGCACTTGGAACACAACCACCCCATACAATGCTACAGGCTGGGGGAAGAGTGGTTGGAAAGATGTCCAGTGGGAAAGGACCTGGGTGTACTGGTCGATAGCCGGCTGAATATGAGCCAGCAATGTGCTCAGGTGGCCGAGAAGGCCTACAACATCATGGCTTGTATCACAAATAGTGTGGCCAGCAGGACTAGGGAAATGATTGTCCCTCTGTACTTGTCTCCGGTGAAGCTGCATCTCGAGTACTGTGTTCGGTCTTAGGCCCCTCCAAGAAGGATATCAAGGTGTTGGAACTTGTCCAAAGAATGGCAATGAAGCTGGTGAAGGGTCTACAGAACAAGTCTTATGAGGAGTGGCTGAGGGAGCTAGAGTTGTTTAGCCTGTAAAAAAGGAGGCTCAGGGGAGACCTTATTGCACTCTATAATTACCTTAAAGGAGGATATAGTGGGGCAGGGATTGGTCTCTTTTTCCATGTGCCAAGTGATAAGATGAGGGAGAACGGTCCTAAGTTGTGCCGGGGAGCTTTAGGCTGGATATTAGGAAAAATTTCTTCATGGAGAGGGTGGTTAATCATTGGCATAGGGTGCCCAGGGAAGTGGTTAGTTACAATCCCTGGAGATCTTCAAAAACATCTAGATGTAGCGCTTAGTGACATGGTTAATGGTAGACTTGGCAGTGCCATATTTTGTCTTTTAGACAAGGTAACTATTGTAGAACAAATCAGTTGTTTAGAGAACCTGGCAACTGGTAAAATTATATTGTCCCAGGGCTCTGAACCTCAGGTCTCTGTTCCTGTTTCAGGAGCACTGAAGTCAAAGAGCATGGCTGTTTGACCTCCAGCTGAAAAAAAAAAAATGAACAGGAAAATGAGATTTGGAGCTCAAACAGGCCTATGGAATTTCAGTAGCTACATCCACAGCTCATTTAGAACCCCTTGTATTTCTAATTATATTATTTCATATTACTCTTCAATATAACAAATGTAAATAAAGTTGTAAAAAACATACTAGGAGAGAAACAGTTGAGTTTTGGGAAGGGAGGATTATTGTTATATATATGTATTTTTCATTAGTATTCACTTGCATGCCTGCCTTTGTAGATATCAAAGTTGTTATAGGGCAATATCTTGAATATCTTATTGTCATGGATTCGCTTGAGTGGGCAGCCGAGCTCCACCACAGCCGCTCTCTCACTCCCCCTCTTCAAAGAGGAACGGGGAGAAAATACAATGAAAAGGGCTCAAAGGTTGAGATAAGGACAAGCAGATCATGCAGTAATTATTGTAATGGGCAAAACACATTCAACATAGGGAGATAGTAAGATTTATTACTTATTACTAACAAGCTAGAGAAGTTAGAAACAAAGGAAAGAAACCAAAAGCACCTTCCCCCCCATCCACCCTCTTCCACCTCATCCCCCCAAGTGGTGCAGGGGAACGGGGGAATGGGAGTTACGGTCAGTCTACAGTGCTTCTTCTCTGCCGCTCCTTCTCGGTCACTCTTGTCCCCTGTGCTGTGGGGTCCCACTCACAGGATACAGCCTTTGATGAACTGATCCAGCATGGGCTTCCCACAGGCAGCAGCTCTTCCAGAACTGCTCCAGATATGGGTCTGTACCACGGGGTCCATCCCTCAGGAGAAAACTGCTCCAATCTGGATCCCCCACGGGCAGCAGCTCCTGCCAGGTCACCTCTCCACGGGCTACAGGTCCAGCCCGGAATCTGCTCTGGCAGGGGTCTTCCACAGGCGGCAGCCTCCGTCGGTGCAGGGCCACCTGCTACATCGTGGTCTCCTCCACGGGCTGCAGCGTGGAACCCTGCTCCACCGTACTCCATGGGCTGCAGGGGGACATCCTGCTTCACCATGGTCCTCACCACAGGCCACAGGGGACTTCTTCTGCTCCGACGCCTGGAGCTCCTCTCCCCCTCTTTCTTCACTGACCATGGCACCTGCAAGGTTGTTCCTCACTCCTCTCACTCTCCCAGCTGCTGAGTGGCGCAGCATTTTTTTCCCTGTCTTAAATATGCTCTCACAGAGGCGCAAAACAACATCGCTTATCAGCTCAGCTCTGGTCAGCTGTGGGGCCCTTACCAAACATGAGGCAGCTTCTAGATCCTTCTCACAGAAACCACCCCTATGGCCCCCTGCTACCAAAACCTTCCCACGTAAACCCACTGCGCTTATCTCTTTGTTGGAGTATTACTTGGGAATCATGGTGAAGATTTCCCATGTAATATTAATGGAGGAATACTAGCTGGAAGAGCTGAGGTCAGTGCTTCAGAGCTTGTGACAGAGAAGCACAGAACACAGAGAACTGTAAACAAGAGAGTCATAAGTGGCTGGACAGTCTAACTGGCTGACTTTATTTCAGAAGTTTGTTAGCAGGCCTTTCATTAGAATGATTTCAAGCTTAATGCATATTTGTAGAAGTTAAATTTTGCCTACTATGACATTCTCACTTCCACTTTTGATGCAATAGTTCCTCAAATTCCTGTCCTTACATTGCTCTTTCACTTAAAGGGATTACAATTTTGGTAACTTCAGCATATATTGGTGAACGTTAAGATGATTGTCATCTACTTACTGAATCTGATATTTAAAAAATTGTTATAAACTCCTTTAAATCTCCTTTTTTTTTTTTTTTATAACACCCAAAGCCTTTCATTTCTTGATTTTTCTTCCTCATAAGTTTCAAAACCTATTGCCATACTCCCCCAATACTGAATTTCTGTCCTTTTGCATAAAGTCATTCTGCATACAAACTGAAGTAATATAGCACATGCAAAATAACAATGGTAATTTCTCCCAGTTCAAATGCCACAGTCAAATCTCTTGGGGACTATATGTAGTTCTTTGTCCTCTTACACAGCAAGATATTTATTTAGTTGTAAAATCCTACCCAACCCTTTTTGTTTGTTTGTTTTTGAATGCTGTGAACTATTCCGATATGCTTAATAAATTATAATCAATGCTTATCAGACTGAGGTAAGCATTAATATGTAGAAGTTCTCCATTCATTGCAAGGTTCATTGTGAAGTATTTTTATCACTTGCAGACATAGCATAAAATAACTCAAGGGTTGCTGTCGAAACAATATTTGTATGATGCAGCAATTCACAGTGTGAACTACTGTCACTACTGTAAAATCATAGCTACCTATCAGAAGCTTAGGTCACACAAATATGTTATAGGAAGTCAGATCCAAAGGAAATTTAAAATAAAGATTTTAATTGTGGTTACAGCTTTAAAATGTATTTCTAAGACACTGTCTTGAATTCGACAAGAATGTTCTGCTAAATTTTCTTAAGGGAAGAATAGAATACTTTCATTTGGATATCTTGGGAAATATAGTTTTCATTGGTTCCCAAAGCGCTGGTACTCTGTTTCTTTTAGGAAAATGAAAAATGCTTTTCAGATGCTTAAAGAAAAGCTCCTTAATTTATAGCATGAAGGATGGCTTTAGGAATTAAAGCATAATGGTTTGGAGCCCTATTAATTCATATCTAGAAAAACTTCCATAGTCTCATCACTATCTTTCTGAAAAAAAAAAAAAAAAAAAAAAAAAGAAAAGGAAAAAAAAAGATATTTTACATATCAAGA
The DNA here is from genome assembly GCF_047663525.1 of Anas platyrhynchos. Classification (NCBI taxonomy): domain Eukaryota; kingdom Metazoa; phylum Chordata; class Aves; order Anseriformes; family Anatidae; genus Anas; species Anas platyrhynchos. The sequence goes on along the minus strand of NC_092587.1, from coordinate 193,881,190 downwards.
TATTTTAAACATAAAAATAGACAACAACTAATTAATAACTCTTTCTCTTGTATTTAAATGTATTTAAATTCATTCATTACCTGAAAACAACTCTGAATGATGTAGTAAAAAGAATAAAATGGCTTTAGATTCAGCAATGTTCCTTGTTCAGTAATTAGCACAGAGCTCTAAAGCACTATATAAAAACAGACATGAACTAAACAAAGATTGGCATTCATTAACCTGAAATGAAAGTAAGAGTTTTCAAAGTGTCATGTTTGTGATCAAATACTGTAAGATAAAATTTCACTGTAGTTGAAGTACGTTTTTTTATATTGTTCATTAACAGCAGATTTACATGTCTCCAGTTATTTTCAGTAAGACAGAAGATAAAGCTTTGAAAATGATTTTTTAAGAAAAGGTCCTAACCTTCAGTTAATTAAAGTAATTGATACCCTACAATCTTACCTGTCTCTAATGGCTTGGTGGGTAATAAACCCAAGGCAGTTGTGATTATAACAGAGATGTGTATAATGGCTTTCAGTTTCCCTTTCTTCACCAAAATTCATGGATTCCAGAAACTTAGAAGTCTTTTTACAGGAAAGTTTTGAAAATTGAGTTAGAATCATAGAATATCCTAAATTGGAACGGACCCACAAAGATTGACTCCTGGCTCCACACAAGACTACAAGACTACATAACAATTAAATGATATGTCTAAGAACATTGTCTTCACTTGTCTTCACACTTAAACTCCCACAAGCTTGATGCCATGACCTTCCCAGGGGAGCCTGTTCCAATGCTTGACCATGCTCTTGGTGAAGAACCTTTTCCTAATATCCAATCTGAATCTCCCCTGATGCAGCTTCATGCCATTCACTTGGGTCCTACCACTGCTCAACAGACAGAACTGTGCCTCTCCCTCATGAGGAAGTTGTAGACTGCTATGTGGTCACCAGTCCACCTTCTTTTCTCTAAGCTGAATAAACTAAGTAACTTCATCTGCTCTTGATATGTCTTACCCTTGAGACCCTTCACCAGCTTTGTTGCTCTCCTTTGGGCACACTCTCATAGATAGTTTTATGTCCTTAAATTGTGGTGCCCAGAACTGCACACAGTACTCAAGGTGAAGCTGCACCAGCACAGAACAGAGCAGGACAATCTTTTCCCTTGACTGTCTAGCAGTACTGTACTTGACACACCCCAGGATACAGTTGGTGCTTTTGACTGCCAGAACACACTGCTGATTCACGTTCAACCTGCCATTGGCCAGAACCCCCAGATCCCTTTCCATGGAGCTTCTCTCCATCTTCTTGTCCTCCAGTCTGTACGTATATCCAGGGTTTGCCCCTTCCCACATGCAGAATCTAGCACATGCTCTTGTTACATTTTCTGTGATGGGTGATTGCCCAGTCCCCTAATTTGTCAAGCTCTCTCTCCAAGGCCTCTCCACACTCACAGGAGTCAACAGCTCCTCCTAATTTAGTATCATCTAAACATGTAGTATGCATTCTAGTCTTGCATACAGATAGTTTACAAAAACACTGAAGAGGCACTAAAATTCATGGATTGGCCCTAAAGTTCATGGGCTTGCTTGAATGCATAGTTTGTACTGCTGTGGAAAATATTTACATCTTTGCAGATTGAAGAGATTGTTCTAATTAAAGAGAAAAATAGCATGCAGAAATAGAAATAGAAAGCATTATGAACCATTAAGCAAGGCCTTTGACACTGTCTTATAGGAAAAGGCATGTGCTCTAATGTGCATATGCAAAATATCACAAAATTTGAAAAAGACCATGTATATTGCATTGGATCTTGTTTTTTTTTCATAGCTGCATGACCAAAAGCCCAGTTGCTATGGTTGTTATTATGTAGTTTAGCACTGATGATGCATAAATGTTTATGTACTATGTTATTTGCATATGTGTGCATAATTAAATAGGCATTTGAAATACTATATCTTTGGATTTGAAAGAGAAAGAGAGAAGATGAACATTATTTTATATATGCTTATAGGTATAACATTTGATATGGTCTCCAGTGTCACTGGTTATTTTGATGGAGCAAATTGGAAGGACCAGCTATGTGCAGCTCAAGATCTTTTCAGAATTTTATACTATCATAGGAAATATTTATGAATACCTAAACAAAGCAAAAAGTTTTTTTTTTTTTTTGTCTGTTTGATTTTCCTACAATCTCATATACCCAAAGTTATGCTCTGTGATTTTTTAGTAATCAAAAAAAAAAAAAAGGCCAAAAAAAAAAAAAGGTGTAACAGAAGCAATGGAGAATTATATTTTTCAATAAAAGCAATATTTTGCCAAAAATTTCATTTGCCTTCTATAAAATTTTATGCAGAAAAACTGGGAAGAAATAAGAACAATAACAAAACCTAAACCAAAAAATAGCATCGACAAAATAGCAAGTAAATCAGAACTCATTATCCCCAAACCATGTTTTTAAAGTCACATTTCTGAAGTTTGCTCATAGCAGGTTGTTAAAAAACAAGAAGTTGTCAATATGCTGTAGTTTCAAATGTCATTTACATTTTACAGTCTGAAGAAAGAGCTCATATTACAAAGTATATTGTTTTCTTAACAAGATTCTAATTCTTTCATGTAAGAGAATTAGAGGAATAATTACTGAATTCCTTCAGCTCATCCTTACATTAATGAATTTAGTAGTGTTGTGTATAGCTAGCTCTATAGAAAAGTTATTCAAGTCCCAAACACAACTTTACAGGTTCTGCATTCAAAGGAACCAAAAGGGAAAGAATACATTTTTTCTGTATTAAGAAAAAATGTGTATATATGAAGGCAAGAACATCAACCAGGTAATAAAACAACAACAGCTTATCAAGCTGAAAACAATCTTATAGTTGCTGCAAGCAGAAACCTAACTTTGTTGAACACCTAGTAGTTTCAGAAAAGTGCATAACAGCAAAAGTGTTTTGAGGATATGAAACAATAACAGAGTGTAAAAGTTTTATGAAGTTACTTATTCACTAAGCACATGTCTATTGGTAGATGATTTTCGTTTGATCTCTATCTTCTCTGACTTCTGTTGTTAGAAATTTGTATAACCTAAAGGGAGGAATTAAAAATTAAACTTTAATATTTATCAACAATAGTTACCTTAGGCTTCTATACATGAGCTAAAAAGGAAATGTGTCTCCTTGAACCTCATGAGAAGCTGAAAAAAATACAGCATCCAAATTGACTAAATCTACCTGCCTTACTGCACAAGTGCCTGTTTGTTGTTGTTGTTGTTGTTTGTTTGTTGTTGTTGTTTTTTTTTTTTTTTTTTTTTTTTCCGGGTTGTACAGCTTCTCTTTGGAACAGTGTGTGGCAACTTTGGTTATAACAGATGAAGCATATTGTGCTTGACTTTGCCACACATACAATCTCTATATTTCATTAAGTCATGAAACAAAATCACTTTTCTCCATCTGTAGATTATACAACTTTTCACAAGTCTACCATTGCAGTGATATTTATAACCTGGGTTTAAAAAATTGAGAAGGGTTAGAGGGAAATAACTTATCAGTTGTTTATGGAAATCCTCACTGCAGTTTTATTTATCTGATTGTCACTGGCTTTTTTTTTTTTTTTTAATTAAATCTATTTTCTCTTTTAATCTACAGAGAAGGATATTGATCAGATAAAATTTGTGTCCCCTTTTGAGTTGATGAGCTAGCACAGCTGTCCAGTGAAATACAGAATAAGAAGTCAGCTATGATATAGACATATAAATCAATAGCTTTCTGGAGAGACAGCCTGTGCACCGTACATTCCATTATGGCAGCCTGTTAGCGTGTTCACCTCCTAAGAAATATGCTTAATAACCCATGTTATTAATCTTTTCTGATGTCATGCTTCCTGGATGTCTTGTTGGGTTTACTACATAATTTCCTAATAAAAATTAATTTGTAAACAGTTGATTTGACTACAACCTCCTAAACGTGAGAAAATCCTTGATTTCTTATGCTAATTCCAGAATCTAAAATGTAACACAATGTTTGATCACATTACAGTATCAACACTTCTTTCTAAACCATGCAAAGCAGAATATTAAATACTATAAAGGAAAGATGAAAACAAGCTGAAGTGGTAAAAAAAAAAAAAAAAAAAAAAAAAACACATTAAAATACAACTCATACTATCATTTGTAAAAATGCCTCTTATCCTGTAATACAGCCTAAGTTTTTCACTGTCTTGCTCTGACACCAGCATAGCAATGTGTTAAATGTTACCATGTCAGTTAGGAATACCTACAAATACCATTGCAGTTTGTGCTATAAAACATTTGGATATTTTTCTCCATAATTCCAAGTTACTGTTTTTAGGAAATGCATTCTTAAGATACACCTCCCAAGCAGATGTACGTGACAGAAAATTCTAATTGTATATAGACATCTTTCCTTGTTTGTTTTTTTTTTGTTGTTGTTTTGTTTTGTTGTTTTTGTTTTTGTTTTTTTTTTAATGAGTAGTTTATTAATTTAAGACTAACATTCAGTGAACCTGAAATTAATATGGATTTGTGTTACATTCCACAAACAGTTTCAGATAAACAAAGACTAATAATGTTGTGTCATCTTATGGAATGAAAGCATCTGACTTCTAGTTTGGATGTGGAGATTGTGATTTCTGTTTCTTCCACTATTTATTTGTGCAAGGTGAGACAATTTCAAAAGGAAGTTGTGAGATCTCTCTTACAGAATGAGATCTCAAAACTAAGGTGCTGTCTTCAGTGAGTGCAGGATTTTGATCACATCCAAAACTAAGGTGCTGTCTTCAGTGAGTGCAGGATTTTGATCACATCCATGAGTCTCTGTTTCTCAAATAAATGCACAAGCCCCCTACACATATCTACTTTGCAGTTGTGCTAGATTGCTCTTTATTTTGTTAAGAGAATCAAACAGAATTTTAACTTGAAAATTATGTATTTTCTTCACCTGCAAATAGTGAGAAAAAAAAAAAAAAAAGACTGAGTCAAATTAGAACTTTTGTTTGATTAGAACAATTGTTTAATTTCAATTTTGGGAAAAAAAAAAAAAAAAAAAAGTTATTTTAATTTTAGCTGTAGTGGCACTTCCTTTGCTATTTATGGAACCATTCAGCATATGTAATTAGTTTAATGATGCAAGGTGCTTCATTTTGAATTCATCATTGAACTTTGAACACTGAACTTTGGTGCTAGCCTTTAAGAAATATTTAATCTTAAAATTTAATCTCTCTGCTGCTTTAAATCAGTATCTTGTTAGTTCCAAATGCAATCCATGTTTGTGCTAGTAACTTAAACATTCCCTGTCACTGAGACCAAGTCATATGAAAAGGTCCAAATCCATGCTTCTAAATTCTTCTGTTTTTCAAGACACAGAGTACTTCCAAAATGTCTTTTGGGAATGGTCCCTAGTCATTTCTGTTAACATCCAATATATGTGACAAGAATTGTCTTGGTGAAGGCTGCGGTCCCACCAAGGCATGCTGGGGGTGGTTCTAACATTTTTAGAGTGTCCACGACAAAATTCCAGAACAGGAGTGTAGTTTTTGATATTTATCATTTCTAACGTAGGCAAAGTCGGAGTATCTTGAACCAAGACACTTTGTAATGTTGAAGAAAACACACTCAAACTTTAATATATTAATCAGCTGTGCCACAGTATTATGAAATAATGTAATTTTATGATTTTTATTTTGTGAAGAAAATTACAAAAACAAATTATGCTATATAAGCATTAAACAAATCAACTCATAATTTTTGGACTAGGCCTTATCGACACTTCCTTAATTCTTAGTCTTCATTTTGATATCTCAGTTATATAATAGTTGGAATAGATTTTTTAAGAGAGATTTAGTCTGAAATATCCTAGATAGACATAAAGTTTTGCTGTAGGATGACACTTGGGAACATGGGAAGACTATTCTAACCAGCACTGTGTTCCAGAAGCTGGTTATGCTGCACATGTCCTTACAAACTTTTCTTCATTTTGTCCGTTTGACTTTGTGTGGTGAAATCACATATTACTTCATCCTCAGAGGGACATTTTAACAAAGCAGAGAGTTAAAACCCAGGATGCTGTAAAGCAACAACCCAGAAGTTTTTGTTCTTTTGCAGGGTAGTATCAGAGTGAAGGCAGCTTGAAATGTTGAGGTCAGATCCCTGATAGGGATTATACATCAATACAGTGTGAATTTGATTCTCATTGCAGTAGGTTACCAGCTTCAGAAAAGGGTATCAATTCTGGATGTACTCCATTGAGCAACATTTATTATCTTATTCCATTTAACTGTGCACAGGCATAACTTCAACCTCATTGATCCTCTTATCCATCAAACACCAAAAAAAAAATAAATATGATTATTCCAAATTATTCAAATGGAAATGAGATTTATTAGTCCTGACAAGTTCATGTATACCTAAATAAGTTTTGATGCCAAAAAAAAAAGTATTCTTAGGTTTAAGTTCTTCTCAGTCTTTAACACTCACAATGTACTTTAAACAATACATTTTATATTTTCTGTTCTGTGGAAACCAATAGAAATCAGTCATGTAGGGAGACACAGTTTGAAATGTAATTACAGCAATCATTTAAAGATGCATAGTACATCTACTGACTTCCCATTTTAGCATCATGCATTTCTCTGCAGGACTGGACGGTTCATGTTTAACCTGTCTATAACCTACTTACCTATATTTCACGATCTAATTTATCATGCTAATGAACCATTAGCCTTGACATTTAAATATGGATTACAATAATTAAGAGTAGCATTATTAAATAGGAGAAATTTTAAAAGGCTAAAGGAGAATTCTATTCCAAGGCAAGATAACACTTTTTTTAAATTTCCTTTGCAAATTCTAGCTCAGATTGACTTTTGGCAATTATTGCATCATGTCTCTACTTAACAGCCTTTCAGGCACTGTAAATTATGGTGATCAGTACTCTGCATTCTTTCAAATTAAAGGTGTGATTTGACTTACATATTTTGCATGGTCTTTGTAGTGCTACAATGGCATTCCTGTTCTCACCATGACTCCTCCATTATCCTGATGCAGCTTTATTGTGTTTTTCCTGGGAAGTGGATCAGGATCCTGATCTTACTGAGAAATAAACTTTCCTGTCAGGTATTCTGTTTACAAACTCATGTGCACAGGTATTAATGATAGCACAAGAGAAAGCAGCACAAAGCTAGGAGGGAAGAAAAAAGAAGTGGAGAGGACATTTAAGATGTCCTCATTCAGGAGGATAAGTGCAGTGGAGTCATTCTTGATGATTCTTTTGGAACTCAGAAGAAAAAAAACTTCTAGGAAAGGGTTGAATTCTAGCTGAGTTAAAAATATTGCAGAGAAGGTGTTGTTTAAGAAAAGCCTGCAATGAATGAAGGAGATTGATTACCAAAAAAAGAACATCTGGGAGGCTGTGAAACATACGGATAAAGTGAGAATTATAATAAATCAAGATGAGTTAGATTGACAAAGGAAATTAAAAGAAATACAGATAAGCTTTTTAGTGGTGTTAGTACAAGCAAATAAGAAAAGAACAATGTACAATTAAAGTTAATTTATATATAACATCAAATTCAATAATTACCTTACTTTGATTTTCCGTAAGAACAGCATAACTTATACAGATGATTCCATACAAAGCATGAGATTCCAGAAATGGAAAGTTATGCATTTAGCATGGCGATAGGTGAAGACAGGAATGGTAAAAGTAAATCCAGAGTTCAAAAATAGTATTTGATAAAAACTGAGGCTCCTATGACATCCACAAGCTTTATTAGTAAAGTTTAGTACTTTGGTGATATAACATTAGAATAGTGTGCAGTTCCAGAGCCAATTTGTCCTTTGTTATTCTGGATATTTTCATTAGTGTTCAGAGCACAATGCTAAAATTAAGTTAATTAAATTATCTGACACTACAAAGATGGTAAGTATTGTCGACATAGAAATTAGATTCCTAACTGTAATAACTATACACTTCATTTTTAATCTTTTGCACTCAAAGTCATGAATATTGTAACATCACAGTCATTTTGCATATCAGTTCTTCTAATTATTGTAGGGACAACATCAAATCAAGCTCTGATTGATTTTCAGAGCTTGATTTGACTGTTTTATTGACCTCATCAATGTTTTCATAAACTATTTTGTCCTAAATGTAGGACTTGAAGGTTTTTTGAGCAAGTTCATGGACAGTACCAAATTGCGTGGAGCTGTTGACTCCATCAAGGGTGGTGAGGCCTTGCAGAGAGATCTAGACAAATTAGAGAGCTGGGCAGTCATCAACAATATGACATTTAACAAGAGTCAGTGCCAGATTCTTCACGTAGGAAGAGGCTACCCTGGTTATACGTACAGACTGGGGGACAAGATGCTGGAGATCAAACCTACAAAAAGGGATATGCAGGTTCTGGTCGACAGCATGTTGAACATGAGCAAGCGGTGTGCCCTGGCAGCCAGGAGGGCCAACCATACCCTGGGGTGCATCAGGCATGGCATTGCTAGCTAGAATGGTAGCTAGAATGGTAGCTAGAATGGATTGTGAGGGAATGAGGGATTGTCTTACTCTGCTTTGTGCTGGTGTAGCCATACTTTGAGTACTTTGCCCCTTTTTTCAGTTTGCAGTTATAGGTGCAATGGTATAAGAAAAATATAAAATTGTTACAGCATGTCCACAGGAGGGCTACAAAGAAGGGTCTGGAGGGCAAGGAGTGGCTGAGGAGAAGCCACTGCTGAGCAGCTGAAGTCAATTGATTTATTCAACCCGGAGCGGAGAAGACTAAGGGGAGACCTCATTGCACTCTACAGTTTCCTCATGACGGGGAGCAGAGAGGCAGGAGCTGAGCTCTTTTCTCTAATGACAGTGACAGGACCCAAGAAAATGGCTTGAAGCTGGGACAGGGGTGGTTCAGGCTGGATATCAGGAAATGATTTTTCACTGACAGGGTGGTTGGGCACTGCAACGGACTCCCCAGGCAAGTGGTCACAGCACTGAGCCTGCTGGAGTTTAACAAGCATTTGAACAATGCTCTCAGACATATGGTTTGATTTTTTGTGTAGTATTTTCAGGACTCAGGTGTTCAACTCGATAATTTTTGTGGGTCCCTTCCAACTTGGGATATTGTATGATTCTATAATTCTATAATTCTGAGAATAGTTTCTCACTGGTTACAATTATAACATCAGAAGCATCCTCTGTTGACCACCATATGATGAGAATGTGATTATAGACAAGTGCCCAGACGTGACAATCTTAAATTATTGTGATTGGATAGATATCTGCGCACCAGGATCCAGAAGTTACTAATTTCCTCTGCACTAGTTTTTAAAGGCAGATATTGGAAGTTTTCACTAAAAGATGGTGCATATATAAAAAGGGACAAATTCTCTCTTTAAAATGTATTGTAACCTGCCTCCATATACAAACACACAGTTAAACAATTAAAGAAAAGTTTAATAAGGTTTCAGACTTATTTCTCATCAAGCATGGAAAAATGTAAAAATGCCCTTAGGATCCTATAAATGTGTAAATCTTGAATCCACCCACCTATCTATAATCCACACACCATATTAATTGAAAGACAATAAATTAAGTCAGAAACTTAATGTCAGAAACTTAAGTCAGAAACACTGTGTCTAAGTACACACTAATTATTACACTGAATTTTATTAGAGTTACAAGGTCAAACATCCAAAACCTAAGGGATGGGGCAATTACAGTTTCTATATGTTCTGAATTCTCCCCTTCTGTGCATCCCTGTGCTATCCCTGTGCCATGGAAGGGTGATTGGAACTAAATGATCTTCAAGGTTAATTTCAACCCCAAACATTCTATGATTCTATGATTCTATGATTCTATGATTCTATGATTCTATGATATAGATTTTTCACAATGAATTTTCTTTTTTTTTTTTTTTAGTATTATACCCCTTGACTCTATCATGTCACAGAAAAATTGCTGCTTACTTGTCGAGCAGTGTTCTGTTTTCTGTTTTTCAGTGCACAGTCCTCCACCTTCATTAATCCAGACTATTTAAAGTCTACCCCGAAGACAAAATTAATTTCCTCAGAAGCTTTTCATGGTGTTCATCATTACAGCATCCAAGTGATTCATAACATTAATACATTTATTTTTACAATGTCCCTGTGAAGTGAATCGTTATTACCATCTCCTTTTTATAAATGGAAAACAGAGACACGAAAGATTGATACAAAATATCCAGTATTTTGGGGAGATGTTCATGAAATCATGAGGAGTTGTTTTTCCCAAGCACTTAGCAGAGCAAGAGCTGATTACTTTCCTATTCATCACTCTGACCAATCTTTTTCTCAGTTCTTGTATCGGTCATATCTCAGTCCATTGGTCATATCTGGTTTCTGATCCCTATCCTACTATCGATTAAACCTCTAATCCCATTTGTGGTTTTCTAACTTAATGAAAGAATCTATTTGACTAAAAATGGTAGTAACATCTTTCTAGCTCTCCTTTAGTTTCCCTATGCTCCCATTGTTTCCTTGCCTTCAGTTCCTCTATCTCACATTTCCCACTTTCAGGCTCCTAAACACAGTTTCTGTTCCTGTCCTTATTCAGTACCTTTTTATACCATGCTTCTTCAATCTGTAACCTTCTATATCCTTAAAGAGTAAATTAATATGCGTTACCTTTCTTTTTACTAACATGGGGACTAACTAAAACAAGATATTCTAATGGAAAGTGTTGGTCCTCCAAATCACAGTAGTTGTTACCAATTGTTGCTTATTCTAATGGCTGAATGTATTTACAGTACAAACACCCATTGACAGAAAAGATTTTTTGGACAAAAAAAAAAAAATCTATTCTATTTATTCCAAAATTCTATTTATCTTCAGGCTAAATAAATTACTATTCTGCTAACTCTTATGGACAAAGTGGGCAAGGCCCTGATTGGTAAACAGTGTGTTGAGTAGGGCATTCTCTTCTAATTCAGTAACTGGCACTTTTTCTTCTGAATTATTAAATCATTACTTTAGAAACCATTGTAATGAAACAGGTGCTCCTTGGGAAATTTCTCCTTGAAAAGTGATTTCCACTTAAGTACTTGCCATTTATCAGCATTTTCCTTACTGTGAAATTTCAATCAAACCCTTCATTCTTTACTAATATAACAATTATTAACCATGACTCACATTTTGGTTGGTGACTACAAGATTTTCAGATTTTTAAGACAGCCTTTATTCAACCACATCCCCAGAAATCTACTGCTATTTTATTGTGCAATTGTCATCTTTGTTTCCTGTCCTTGCCTACTATGTGCCTTTATGGCATACAAATGAAAGATTATTACTCCATCTAAAATGGAGCATAGGAAATATGGAAAATCCTAACTTATGGTCATCACTAGCCATGACAGACTGCAAATATGGATAAGTCCTCTGATGTTTTTTTCTTTCTTTATTGTATTGCTGTTTGCGTAAGATCTGTTAAAATACTGGAATATATGCATACTGGAAGTGATATCTCTTTTAATTTTTAATTATCTCATAAAAACATTGTTACCTCATTAAAAGCATCTACATCTGCTAACAACAACAACAACAAGTAGTATCATCAGAGACAAAATCTGTTAGTGAATGTAAAAATCAGACTGCAATTTTGGTAAGAAAATCATAGCTCGCTGAACAAAAGACAGTAAGCATTCTCAAATCTAGAATAGCCTTATGGCAATATCAACACAGGAGCCAATCCTTTAAGCACTTTATCCTGCAAAGCACAGTCACCAGCAGTTCACTGTAAATCACTTCAACTGCATTCAGAATAAAGCTCTTTGCTGAGTATTTTAGTCAAAGTTCTCTGAAATGTACAGAGGTATGCACTATATGAGCAAAACATACTTAAAAACTAGGATACTAGATCCACAGGAGAGTTAAGCACTTCTAACTTTTATATTTCCCAGTAACTTATTATTATTATTATTATTAATTATAATTTATTATTATTATAAATTTATATAATTTATGGGATTTATATTATTATAATATTTATATTATTATATTTATATTCTGGAGAACAAGTCTTACGAGGAGCAGATGAGGGAGCTGGGCTTATTCAGCCTGGAGAAAAGGAGGCTCAGGGGCGACCTTATTGTTCTTTACAGATACCTTAAAGAAGGCTGTAGTGAGGTAGGGGTTGGTCTGTTCTCCCACGTGCCTGGTGACAGGATGAGGGGGAACAGGCTTAAGTTGCACCAGGGGAGTTTTAGGTTAGATGTTAGGAAGAACTTCTTTACCGAAAGGGTTCTTAGGCATTGGAACGGGCTGCCCAGGGAAGTGGTTGAGTCACCATCCCTGGAGGTCTTTAAAAGACGTTTAGATGTAGAGCTTAGGGATATGGTTTAGTGGAGGACTTGTTCATGTTAGGTCAGAGGTTGGACTCGATGATTTTGAGGTCTCTTCCAACCTAGAAATTCTGTGATTCTGTGATATTAATTATATATAATATATAGTATAATTTACATATAATTATATATAATTTATTATTATTGTTATTTATTTATTTATTTATTATTTTTTCCTTCACAAGAAGATTCCAAAGAAATCTCTTTTGGAATTAACAAAATATGACATTTTAATAATGTCAAATTTTTTGTCAAATCTGAGTTCAGAAAATTGTATTATAATGAAAATTTACATATGTACTTAGGCACAGTAAAACATGATATAGAATTGCCAAAATGAAAATTAAAACCAAAATTACTATTTTTATGTATAAGACTTCTTAAAATAGGTTTCTGTACTGATAATTTTGGAAAATTACAGAAAATGTACAATATTGATATCAAAATGTCTTCGTAATGATCTTTTTTTTTTTCCTTTCTCTCTTTTTTCTCTTCTTTTTCTTTCCTTTTTTTTTTTTTTTTTTTTTTTCTGAAAGCTATTTTATTTTGAAGTCTTTAATATTCTCATTTAGTTATTCAATTGTTGGAGTTAAAAGAAAATAATCTGATGAGGAATTTAAGACCAGAGATTGAGTTGCCCTGCAACCACCAATACTGCAGTGCTATTTTAACTCTTAAACTCCCTCCCTTTCTTCCATCCCAAGATCTTCCATACAATTTCTCCTCACACTACCTGATCCACATCCAATAAGTCATCTTTGTTCAGTTTTGACAAATACTTGTACATTCTTCGTAGTCATCTAGACCTAAAGTGAGATTTTCTTGTGGCTTATAAACTTACCTTTATTTCACGTTATTTCATACACAATCCAAAAGTGTGACGAACAAGACTTATACTTATGTCCATAAAATGTATGCATTTATTTTCCTGAGGTAAATATTTACATAAAAGAAGGAAAAACAAAACAAAACAAAACAAAACTTTATCCAGACACCCAAAATCTGTGCAGTTACTTACTGACTTAAATGAACTTTGTATCAGACCAATAACTTTCAGAGAAATGTGTTTTAGAAAGACCTTAAAGAAAGTCAGTAAACTAACATATAAAATTATCTCCTAATTATCTGGGAGCAAACTTAATTGCAATTCTAATGTTTACTTTTATAGCATCATAGGTGCCTTATCTGATTTAAATAAAATATTTGCTGAAATAAATTGGGAAAAAAAAAAGGGGGGGGGGGAGGGGAGGGAGGGAGAGAGGACCTAGACAATTGAGGTAGAAATGAACACGATTAATTAATATTACTTATTTTAAAGACATGATACAATCATTCATTTTCAAAGCTGTCTTATATTATTTTCTAATGTAACATGTAGAGTTGTGTAAGGAAATGACATGGTATAACAAGAAAAATGTAAAGACCCCTTTCGGATAGGTTGTTTGTTAGAGAATACATGTGTTTTGATATGTAATATAGTAGACACATACCAGTGACTAAAATTGCTCATCTCGTAGTTTTAGGAGACATTCTATTTGAAAATAATAACAAAATCCTATGTTAGTTGTTTTGTACATCCAATAAATTGTTCACAGCCTTATGTAATAAACATGCTTTTCATTCATTTGACTACATACACAAAATGTTTGCGGACAAGTAAAATACCAAATGGCTTCTGTTTTTAAATAGCCAAGCTCCCAAGCTTTCTAGATCACTTACAGAGAATTTGTATCTTCTGACTTTATTAATTTAGAGACTAGTAACGTGTGACAGAGGATGGTAATGAAGACAATGTTCAGCAGTCTACTTCAGTTAGTCATGTCTGCCAAGCTGCATTCCATTTTTTTGTTCTAATGTTACTGAGTATCCTGAAATTTGATGGGTTTTCTAGTACAATGCATATTTGTATATATGTTTGTGTTTATTCTCATCTCTGTTAATGAAAAACAGTCAAAGTCAAGGCAAGAGAATCAGCCACACACATATATAAAAGAAAAAAAAAAAAAGGAAAAAAAAAAAAAAAAGAAATATTTTTTGTGATTCAGCAACAGAAAAATCTGTAAATGATGTCTGCCATAAAGCTAAATGCTTTTGCTATCAATGGTCTTAAAATGCTTTCATCCACTTTCGCAGATATTGTTTCCTGATCATAATTATGATTTATATCTTTTAAGCAAAGACTAATGATATGTCTGTAGTTGCTATGAAAATACATGCAAAGTAGGTCAGTGCTGTAATATGCTAAAAACAAAATATTCATTCTGTAAATTGTCTAGATTTCAGAAACTTCTGCTTCTGTTTCTTCTAAAATCCACCTTTATACTAATTTGAAACATTTATTTTAGTTAGTCCATCAGGCAGTCATTTGGTTTGATAGTGTCAGCTTTAGGGGAATTATTGGTTTGTGAACTGCAAACTCATATGAGGGTTTGGTACACTGCTCATTGTAAGCACCATTATATTGGTACACTTGGACCAATACTATAACAAGGCCAAAAAGCACCTTCTTATAAACAATGAGAACAAAAAAGTCATGTTGGATTTTGATCATGAACTGAAAAAAAAAAAAAAAAGTAAGAACAGATATCACAGATTTTTATTTTTTATTTTTATTTTATTTTTTTTTTGTCAGTAACTTGGCATTTTGAAATGGCTCTACCAAATATCTGACTTCTCACTTTGGGTTATCTATGGATCTGTAGTCTCTTAATTTAAGTACTTTCATTTAAGAAACTTGCTGACACATATTCCTGGGAATCCTCTCTTAAAAATAAACTGGTAGAAATTTAAACACAGGTAGTTTGTATAATATAAGTAAGTTTCACCCTCTTCGGTGGTAATGTGGTAATAATTACTGGTTTTTTTTTGTTTTGTTTTGTTTTTGTAAAAAAAGAGGACAGCTGAAAGAATGACATTGATTTTAAAGATGTAAACCAACAGGCAAACAACACCTTACCACTTTATTACCTAACTAATTCATTAGTGAACCTCTCACATCTCTATATGGTTATGGAACAGTTCATCTTGAATGTCATCTCATAGCTTATAACAGGACAAACTGATCTGAACTGAGCAAACTGATCTAGTGGGTGGCATCCATACCCACAGGAAGGGGTTTGGAAGTAGATGATCTTTAAGGTCCATTCTAACTCAAACCATTCTGTGATTCTATAATGACAATCAAGATCAGATGGCACCAGAATGGCATTATGCAGGAAGGTCCTACCTGAATAACTTTCTCTTTCTTTGGGATAAGATGACACACTTAGCAGATGAAGGAAAATCTATGAACCTTGTTCACATGGTTTTTAGTAAATCATTTAAAACTGATTTCCACAGTACATTCCCAGGAAAAAATGGCTGCTCATGGCTAGGAGAGGCATACTGTTCACTGTGTGAAGAACTGGCCGTCTGGCCAAGCTCAAGTCACACTGAACAGAGTTCAATCCAGACAGTGGTCAGTGACCAATGCTGTTCCCCAGGGTTCAATACTGGGGCCAATTTTATTTAATATTTTCATCAATAATTTGGATAAGGGGATCGAGTGCAAACACAAAATTTGTGGACAATGCCAATTTAGGTGGGAGTGTTGATGACCTTGAGGGTTGGAAGAGTTGCAGAGGAATCTGTAGAGGCTAGATCAATGGGCTGAGCTGAACTGTATGCCATTCAGCAAGGGGAAGTGCCAGGGTCTGCGACTGGGGCACAACAAGCCCAGGCAGCATTACAGGCTTGGGGAAGAGTTGCTGGAAAGCTGACCAGCAGAAAAGGACCTGGGAGTGCTGGTCAACAGCCAGTTGAACATGAGCCAGCAGTGTGCCCAGCTGTCCAAGAAGGCCAATGGAATCCTGGACTGGAATCCTGGATCAGAAACAGTGTGGCTGGCAGGACAAGGAAGATGATTGTCCCCTTCTATGTGGCTCTGGTGAGACCACGCGTCAAATACTGCATTCAGGTTTGGGCCCCTCACTACAAAAAGGCTGTTGAGTTGCTCATGCCCGTGCAGAGAAGAACAAAGCAGCTGGCGACAGGACTAGAAATCAAGAGTTATGAGGAGTGGCTGAGGGAACTGAGTGTGTCTAGCCTAGAGAAAAGAAGACCTCGTCATTCTCTACAACTACCTGAAAGGAGGTTGTAACAAGAAGAGTGGCAGTGTCTTTTCTCGGGTGGCAAGTGATAGGAGATGAGGAAATGGCCTCAAGTTGTGCCAGGGGAGATTTAACTTGGATATTTGGTAGAATTTCTTCATGGAGAGGGCAGTTAAGCATTGGAACAGACTTCCTAGGGAAGTGGTAGATTCCCCATTCCTGGTGGTTTTTAAGAGACATGGGGATGTAGCACTAAGGGACATTGTTCAGTGGTGGACTTGATAACATTAGGTTGATGTTTCGACCTGATGATCTTGAAAGTCTCTTCCAACCTAGGCGATTCTATGATTCTATAGTGTATTTAATATGGAATACATGGAATTTGTACTCATGGGATGTTTTGCTCTTAGATTAGTCTCATTTGTGGAATTCATTTAAGTTACCTGAGATATATATATGTTTGTGAATGCGCATTCAGCTTGGGTAGGATTTATGTGATACTACACCTGAAATTAAGTTTGAAAAAATTAAAAAGGTTTTTGTTTTGTTTTTTTTTTTTTGGTTTAGTTTATAGAAAGCCTAAAAGTAAAGTACCTACGGGGAGTAAAATTATTGTTTGTACCTCTCTGATGTCACAAATCACTAGAAATAGAAATACCTTTCTCACATTAAGCATAGGCATTTTGAAAAAGGGCTATAATAAAAGGCTTACAAATTTTGGTGTTTGAATTATAATGGCTGCAAAGATGATGTTTCTGCTTCAACTTTTTAAATTACTGCTTGAAACGGAAATGCATTTAGGCACTTAAGGTTTGATTTATAAAACTGCTATTTACTTTTATGCAGCTTCTTTGCATAGTTTACTCTGTGAAAGTAGAACATTTTGAGTTTACATAAGTTATATTTTTCTTTTTTTTTTTTTTTCATGGAAACTCTTGTGGACATTACCTCACCATTCTCATCTCAATGTGCACATTAAGACAAAAAGCTGTTGAAGTCATGAAAGAACTGTGATATTCTCAGAATCAATAAGTAGACTGTATTGCAGTATATTTTATTTAAAGAAAAACAGTGGAAACATTTTACAAGTGAAGTACAGAAGCTAGAGCTGCCTGAAGGAATGTCAGATCAGCAAAAAGACTCTAGACATTCTTGAAGCAGCATGTTTGGTCTGATTTGGCATTTCCAGGATATTCTCACTGAACTACTTGCTAGGTGTGTTTTTATTTGGTTTGTTTGTTTGTTTGTTTTCTTTACAAGTTTTTAAACAAAATAGTGCTAAGATACGAGGACAGCTGTCATCTAGATTGCTGGCGATTGTTACCCATGAGAATTTTGATATCTAATATACCTAATATATCTAAAATATCTAAAGTCTGTAGCATTTAAAACGAAGATAAAAACAGAAAGGTGACCATCACTTATGTAAGTGATTCCAAATTCTAACATGTAGATGACTAGGAAGAGAGGAGACAATACTATTTTATAACACTATTTCTTCTATAATAATGAAGAGGCAAAATGCACAGGATTGAGGGCCTGCTGTCTGAGATACCCTATAAACCTATGTTGTGGATGGAACTTGGCTGACTGCCAGACCCCCACCCAGGCACGTTCTCACTCTCTCCCCACAATGGAACAGGGGGAAGAAAATCACACCAGCCTCAGACTGAGTGCTTTCCATAAGGTACAGTCCATTAGGATCAAACTGTCCCAGCATGGGTCCCCCATGGGCCACAGTTCCTGTCAGAAAACCTTTTTCTAAGTGTGCTTCTCTCCACAGGCTGCAGCTCCATCCCGGGGCCTGCTCCTGCGGGGGCTCTCCACGGGCTGCAGCCTCCTCCAGGCCACATGCACCTGCTCCACCAGGGTCCTCTCCATGGGCTGCAGCATGGATATCTGCTCTGGTACCAGGAGCCCCCTCCCCCTCCTTCTTCACTGATCTGCAGGATCTCTACATTTTCTCACTCCTCTCTCTCCCAGATGCTGTGCAGTGTTTTTACCCCTTCTTAAATGTTATCACCAGTGTTACTCATGGGCTCAGCTTTGGCAGCAGTGGGTCTGTTTTGGAACCATCTGTGACCAATACAGGAACAGCTTCTGGTTTCTTCTCTCTGAGGCCACCCCTACAGCCGCCTTGCTGCCAAAACCATGCCATGTAATGATGTAATACATCATATGATGAATACATAAGTAACAACTAAAGGATTTTACACCGCAAAATAAAAATAAGAGATAACAACAGAAA
The DNA here is from genome assembly GCF_047663525.1 of Anas platyrhynchos. Classification (NCBI taxonomy): domain Eukaryota; kingdom Metazoa; phylum Chordata; class Aves; order Anseriformes; family Anatidae; genus Anas; species Anas platyrhynchos. Next base: position 193,862,492 of record NC_092587.1, on the reverse strand, counting down.
GAAAGAAAAAAAAAAAAAAAAAAAAAAAAAAGAAAAAAAAAAAACAGGAAGGCAGCATGCAAAGGAGAAGGTTAGTGCATTAAGCAGTAAGTGTTCTAGATCCCTAAACACTATGAAATGTTTTGAAAAAAAATAAAAATAAAATCAACAGAAATGGATATTCAATGAAAATATATAAATGAGCAATGTAATGGGTGGTGGAATTTGAGCAACACAAAATGTTTGTCCTTCGGTTCCTCTAGCACCCACTTTGAGCCAGTATTGAGGTTGATGTCTGAATGAATAAGGCCTGGGGTGTAGCCACAGCTGTAGTCATTATCTGCCTGAATGAGGCCTTGAGTGTGATGGCCAATGTTTGAGCAAGGCAACCATCAGGCCAAAGGTGGCGGGGACAGAGAAGCACACCATTGTAAAATCCAAAGTGCTTCTGTGCTGCAGCCACCATATTGTGGGAGCCAATAGCCGTGGGGAAAATACCAACCAATATTTATATAACATCGTGAACATGATTCACAATCCTGCTGACCTCTGAACTGTTCAAAAGAGCCTTGTACAATAAGGTATCAGCAGTCTGTTTGTAGCCATAGAAAACACAAGTAAGAGAAGTGATTTCTTCCTTGATTTTTTTGGCTTCTTATAAAACTACTGTCATCCTTATTATCATGAGATGTTTTACTCACTGCCAAATAAAAATTGGCATCAGGACTGGATAATCATCTAATGGCTTGGAAAATTATCTCAATGAGTAATCTAAGTAATCGAGTTTTATTTGCAAAGCTAAGGTACATTTAAGAGTATTGTACTGATACTAGTGCTGTCCCAGCATCTAATATACATGACTTCTGCTCAAATTATTACATAACGTTTCATTCCCAGGAGGTAGAAGCTTAAATCTTTTCATGTAAAGCTGCAATCTTTTTTTTTTTTTTTTTTTTTTTTTTTTTTTTTTTTTTTTGTCATCAAAATTAGGAATGGAGAAATTAACATTATTAAGGGATGTTAAGAACACAGCCTCCTCCTTCAGCCACTCCAGCCCAGGACCAATCCTATCTTGCCACCGGGGCCCAGCCCACTGTCTGGGGACCTGGGGTCACTTCCCAGGATGGGGATCACAGCTGCTGCTGTGTTAACCTTTGGAGGTTCAACCAGTAACAAGGCTGAGCACATATCCCTGACACACACAGACACACAGGCACTTCAAGTTAACAAAGATGAGATGGGCAAGGACTTGAAGGATTGAGTAGAAAGCCAGAGTGTGGTCTAAAAAACAAGGGATTTGTTCTTCTTAGTTCAACAAAAAGAATTCTACTGATGAACTGATACACAGACAATGAAAATAAAAAGACAATGGCCTCCACAATCTACCAGGAGAAGCAGGAACAAAATTCAGCAGTTGAAATTTAAAGCTAAACTTTTAGATTAGGAGTAAGCTTTAGCTTCAAAAAGAGAGAGAGATAACTATTAAAATACCTTGGCTAGTGCAAATATATTTTTATATATTTTTATTTTATTTTAATTTATTTTATTCCTGGAAGAGATGTCTATTTTAAATAGAAATTAATTTAGAGAAATCCTACAGTTCATGTTCCACAGGAGTTACAGCAGATGATTGCAATAGCCATTTCTTTATTTATCACTTAATGTATCTACAGATGTTTAAAATTTGCATTCTGTAGTATTTCTGACTTTTTTGCATATTCTATTGGGAGCAACATGGCAATTATTTCACTCACTAAATACTAGCTGAAGACAATAAAGGTAAAACTTTCAGAAATGGTCCTTCATTAACACTCATGACAACTTGATTTATTGGAATACCTTAGGGTGTGTAGTCTGATTAGCTGCTTGACTTTGACATACCATCTTTTTATTCACAGGATCTCTGAAATTTACTTTCATGCATTCTCTCTTCTCCAGTCAACTAGATATAAGGTACATGATTTATTCTCTGTGACAATCACTGTGCTAACTTTGCCATGTCTGACCATATAAAACAAATTCAGACATCTAGACATGGACTAAGTAGCCATTAATGTAACCAAAATTATTAGTAATATATTTTTATTTTCCTTATATTTTTTAGACCTAAATTCTCTGGCCCCCGGAGGCAATTTGTTAACTCTGCTCTTATGGTAGAAAGGTTCCTTGGAGACCTTCAAAACTATCAGACAAGGTAGCCTGATTGAAATTTAGCAGAGGGTTGTAAATGATCCCCAGAGGTCCCTTCCAAACTACTCTATGACAGTTTTGTGGGGGAGGAGGGATAAATTTCTTGATCAAAATCAGATTCCAGCTCCAACAAAGTGAATTCAAATTCTTAGGAATAGTTGGCTCAATACCTGTGACTCACATTCAGTTGTCCACACTTAGTATACTATCCAAAACAGCAGCACAATGCAAAAAATGCTGTCTGTAACATAAGCTGTCATATTTTTCTTCCATGAGAATGAAATAAGAAAACATGGAAATGGCTTGAGCTCCCTCTGATAACTGTACACACACATACAGTGATGAAAGTTAGGGAAAAAATCTGGATATAATTCCTCTTTCCAAGGTGAAGAGAAGATGCTGTTTGGCTATATGTTATTTCTATACATAGAGGTATACATGTGCAGAGAAAAGCTGGTGTCACGCCTTTAGAAGAGCAAAGCTCTTCTGCATTTCGAGCTTCTTGGGATGGGGGAGGTCAAAATCAGCAGCTGCTGTGCCTCACAGAGGTACATACAGTGCCAAGTAGCTGATCCTGAGCCTTTTTGTTTGTTTGTTTGTTTTTGTAGTACTAATGCTGATTGCATATCTTTACATACCCACATATTTTAAGCATTGCTTTTGGTGAGAGAGTGAATACACAAGCACCTTACTTCACTGGATGGCTTGTATCGTCTGTGTACTCCTACCCTATGGAAAACATACAACTGCTTTCAAGTCAGGATGTAAAACCTTTTAAGCCTCCCGAATAAATGTCTATGTTGTAGTCTTACTTGTTCCTGTACTGTGCATACTGTAGAAAGCAAAGGTCACTTTAGGGGAGATTAAGAACAGTGCCTGACTCTGGACAGACTTCAGGTTCTGGTGATCATTTGAGTCTCTTCACAGTAACTAATCTGATTGTCACTTGGATCTGAAACCCAGAAGGTGTTTGTTTGTTGAATTATTCTTCTCTGAAAATAATAATTATAATAAAATTATTTCTCCCATTATAACCACTACATATGTATGCATCATTCACAAAATGCTGTTCTATACTCTCATGTTGCCTTTCAGTAATACAGATAATAACACTAAAGTAGGGTCACAAAGCAATCAGCAAGATACCATTCACTTTACAGCTGAATATACAGTTAAATTTACCCTTTGTCAGACTCCATCAAGCCAGTGGAATGATAAAGCATTAATTTGACCCATTTCATCTGCAGTGTCAAGAGATTAATTAATTGTAGTTTATTTTATCTCTAACACTTTTCATCAAATGCATTTTTTTCTGTCTTGTATGTCGTGCTTTACAGAGCATTAGATTGTTGCATTTTCTTTTATTTTTTATCAGAGAATGACATTTTGTGCCTCTGTGCTTTGTTTATTTGGATAATAACAACACAAGAAAACTAATATACACATGGGGTATATTTGCATAACTCAATTTAGTTCAGTGACATGGAGAGTATGAGAGAATCATCTCTTAGAGATCTAGTATGTAAAGGACTTACTGCAATTACCTGTTGAATTGTGATAACTTTTTTTGAAAGACAATCAAATCCATGCAGAGATCCTATGTAGTTCCAGTATTGTTGTACCTTGTGTTTTTAACTTCTTCGTACTAATTCAGTAGAAAGGCTTGGATGTTCAGAAAGGATTTAGAAAATAAATAAGTAAATAAATAAATAAATGGATTACTCAGGGCATGATTCCAGAGGAAATAATACTGATAAAATCCTCGATGATGTAAACAAGATAAAAGCAACAACAACAACAACAAAAAAAAAAACATGTTCCTCATTCTAAAAGGGACCACACAATGACAAAATCAGTTAATTTGTCTGAGAGAAATGAAATTTATCACCAGAGAGTGTTGAATGTCACAGCTGTCCCTTGAATTGCTTGTTTTTGTCATTTTTAAAGTGTGCCGTTCTTCCCAGAATGTAGTGTCTTATGATTTTAACATTAAGATGTTCTGACTGGCTTTATCATGGTACATAAATTCCAGCATGTGTATAAATATTGAGCCAAGGAAATATTTCTATTTCAATTATTTCAATAATATTTTTTAATATTCTTTAAACTTAAGTAATTACAGTTATAAAAGGATAAAGTCTAAGAGATAAAAATTAAGAACTCAGACACTTATCAGAAAACAGTTCCTACTGATAAGATTCCTGCTATTGAGGAGTAGATGGGGTTCACAGGAACTTGATGAAATTCATAAAGGCAAATGCAAAGCTTCTACCTGGAGAAGAGTCCTTGAAAAAAAAAAAAAAAAAAAAGTAACAGTAAATAAATAAATAAATAAATGAAAATATGTGAAAGGGCTCTAGGTGTTCTGCTGGGGAACAAAGCTGAGCATTATGCTCAGGGACGCTGAGATGAAAGAGGGGAACAGTAGCCTGCGCTTCAGGAGTAGGGGCAAAGCCAAGACATCCAAGAACTCTAAGACTAAGACATTCTTATATAGAATCGTAGAATCATAAAGGCTGGAAAAGACCTTCAAGATCATCTTGTCCAGCCTTCACCCTACTACCAGTGTCACCCACTAAACCATGTCCCTAAGCTCCAGGCCCGAACTTTCTTTAAACACCCCCAGGAATGGTGATTTCACTTCCCTGAGCCAATTCCTGTTCCAATGCCTGCCTCTTCTTTCTGAGAATAAATGTCTCCTGATTTCCAACCTAAACCTCCCCTGGCACAACTTGAGGCCATTCCCTCTAGTCCTGTCACTAGTGACCTGTGAGGAGAGGCTAATCCCCCAGTCCCCACACCTTCCTTTCAGGTAGTTGTAGAGAGCAATAAGGTCTCTCTTGAGCCTTCTCTTCTCCAGACTAAACAACCCCACTTCCCTCAGCCACTCCTCACATAGGACTTGTGTTCCAGGCCTTTTACCAGCTTCGTAGCCCTTCTCTGGACACACTCCAGGACCTCAATGTACTTCTCATGTACCGAGGGGCCCAAAACTGAGAACAGTACTCAAGGTGCGGCCTCACCTGAGCAGAGTACAGAGGGACGATCACCTCCCTAGCCCTGCTGGCTACACTATTCCTGATACAAGCCAGGATGCTGTTGGCCTTTTTGGCCACCTGGGCACACTGCTGGCTCATATTCAGGCAAGCATCAATTAGCACCCCCAGATCCTTTTCCTCTGTACAGCTTTCCAGCCACTCTCCCCCAAGCCTGTAGCACTGCATGGGGTTGTTGTGGCCAAAGTGCAGGACCCAGCACTTAGCCATGTTGAACCTCATCTCATTGACCCCTGCTTATCAACCCATCATGTCCAGGTCCTTCTGCAGGGTCTTCCTACCCTCCAGCAGATCGACAGCAACTTGGTGTCCTCTGCAAACTTACTGACGGTGCACTAAATCACAGAATCACAGAATTATAGGGGTTGGAAGGGACCACAAAAGACCCCCCTGCCAAAGCAAGTTCCTTAGAGCAGGAATTCCCTCATCCAAATCATCAATAAAGATATTAAAGTGGATGGGCCCCAAAACCGACCCCTGAGGAACATCACTGGTGACCGGTCGCCAGCTGGATTTCACTCCATTCAACCTCACTTTCTTCACCCTGCTGTTCAGACAGTTTTTAAACCAGAAAAGCATGTACCCAGCTAATCCATGGGTACCAGCTTCTCCAGGACAATAGTAGGGACCATGTCAAAGTCCTTGCCGAAGTCTAGGTAGACTACGTCAACAGCCTTTCCCACGTCCACCAGGCAGGTGAACCAGTCATAGAAGGAGATGAGGTTACTTTGCAATCATTAGACTGTGAATTGATTCGTGCATCCAGTTTTGGTTCCATTAGTAGGAAAAACAAACAAACAAACAAACAAACAAACAAAAAACTGATAAACTGAAGGAAATTCAGAGGATAGCCACCAAGATGATTGGGGGGAACTGGGAACTGGGCTTCTTCAGCATGAAACACAGATGGCTTCAGGTGACCTAACAACAGACTCCAGTGCCTACAGGAAGGTTATCATGGAGGTGGATCCAGGTTCTTCAAAGTGGTAACCGTCAGGAGGAGAAGAGAATGGGAACAAACTGTAGGAAGAATTATAAGGACAAACTTTCCCTATGAGGACAGCCATGCAGTTGTACAGGTTCCTCTAAGAGGTTGTACATTGTCACTCCTTGGAAGTTTTCAAGACCCAACTGGATAAAGGTCCAAGCAGCCTCATCTGATGATCTAGCTGACCCTGGTCAAAAAGAAGATTGGACCAGGTCCTAAGGTCTCTTCCTTCAATTATGTTATGACCCTATGATTCTATGATCTATCTGATTTCCAGTTTCTAAATGTTCCTCCATCTGTTAAATAACTTTGACTTTGTTCTCGCAACAAGCATCACATGTCTATTTACTTCAGGGTAGGACTGTTAATATTTTCAGTTCACCCAGATGACAAGCAAAGACAAGTATTCTCATATTCAGAAAGACAGGATTGACTGACAGTATTTTGACACCTAATTGTACTACACAAAGAAACTTGAAGGAAGATATTCATCTTTTCATATCTATTTAAACAAAGAAAATTCTTTAAATATAATCATTTAAGTCCTTCAATATAGCAAGAACATAGAATATTAAAAGTCTAGCTTCATATTTTTAAACTTATTACTAATGACTTTTATTTGTCAGTTTGTGAATTTCAGCAACTGATATTTCTTTAGGGGAAAAATTCAAAATAAAGTAAGAACAGTAAGGGATTCTTCCCCTGGTAATGTGAGCTCATTGATATGACAGAGTATCTAAATGACAAGTTGTCTATTCAGCTTCATGGAATTTGACTCAATGTAGGGTTAAATGGTAGAAGCCATAAAGTATCCTCAAGAAATATCAAGTCAAGTTTTAAAACAGTGTTTTTACATGTGCCATGGGAAAAATGAAATACAACTTTAAAAACTTATTTGATACATGAGAAAAGAAATAACTACAAACTTGGACTTGCATCATCTGGTTATGGGACATAGCATTTGAAGGGCAAACTGCAATGAAAGCTCTGTCTCCATCATCTAGAGAATTCCTTGTAGAGTGATGAATGATAGAAGTGGCTCCTCCACTCTGACAGTACATCTGAAGCAAATGCTCTGCTTACTGGGGAAATATTGAAGGACACCCAGTCTTACATCCAAGCTCTAATGAAAAGCAGTTGGATTCCTCCTGATCGTAGAATCATAGAATATCCTGAGTTGGAAGGGACTCACAAAGATCATTGAATTTAAATTTTGGATCCCCAAACGATGACCCAAAAATTCAGACCATGTGTCTGAGATCATTGTCCAAATGTCTCTTGAACTCCAGCAGGCTCGGTGTTGTGACCACTTCCCTAGGGAGTCTGTTCCAGCACCCAACCATGCTCTCAGTGATGAACCTTTTCCTGATAACCAGCCTGAATTGCCCCTGTTGCAGCTTCAAGCCATTTCCTCAGGTCATAACACTGGTCAGCAGAGAGCAGAGATCAACGCCTGCCCCTCTGCTCCCCTTGTGAGGAGCTGTAGACTGCGATGAAGTCTCCCCTCAGTCTCCTCTTCTCTAGGCTGAACAATACTTCAATTGACTTCAATTGTTCCTCATATGTCTTGCCCTCCACACACTTCACCATCTTTGTAGACCTGTGAACACTCTAATAATTTTATGTCATTTTTATACTACAGCGCCCAAAACCGCACACAGCACTCAGGGTGAGGCTGCGCCAGCACAGAGTAGAGTGGGACAATCACTTCCCTCGATTGGCTAGCAATGCTGTGCTCGATGCACCCGGAATACAGTTGGCCCTCCTGGCTGCCAGAGCACACTGCTGGCTCATGTTCAACATGCTGTCAGCCAGAACCCTTCCTGTGGGGCTGATCTCCAGCATCTTGTCCCACAATCTGTACATATAACCAGGGTTTGGTTATGGTATATTCCCTGTCAAGTACCAATGTCTGTCATTTAAAGACAGCACATTCTCCCCTGTTCAGCACCAGGCCAACATTGCTACATATCATCTGGATCATAAGATTCAGGTCCGTCTGCTCTTGCACAGACCATTCTTGGTTTATGAAAGAACAGATTAAGACCACAGACAAGGTCTGAGGATAGGAGAACATAGAGAGGAACCTATTAAATAGTAAAAGACAAATGCATTTTTTCTTTCAAAAGTGACTTACATTAAGAATTTCAATGCAATTGAAAATATACACTTTTTGATTCTCTTTCTGTGATGTGATTCAAAAGTCAAGAATGAGTATACAACTTCACATGCTAAACATTAACTATGGGCAAATTTATTTACTGTATGTTACAGTATGTAGAAAGTGGAAGTTATTTTAGTCCACCTCTATTTCACTCATAATGTATCTCAGGAGTGATGTATCTCAACAAAGAGGAAGTCAGGCAAAAATGTCTGGAGACCTGTATGGATGAACAAGATGTTCCTAGCCAATAAAGAAGCCTAGATAGGTTGGAAGCCAGGGAGGGTAACCAGGTAGGAATTCAGACATTGTCCAAGCAGCCAGGGATCAAAATAGGAAAGCTGAAGCCCAGATAGAAATTAATCTGGGCAAGGACATCAAGGGCTTCTACAGTGACAAAAGGAAAAATAGGGCAAGTGTGTGCCCTCTCCTGAAGGACAGAGGAGAGCTGGTTACCCAGGACAGAGAAAAGACTAAGAGAAAATGCCTTCTTTGCTTCATTCTTTATTAGGAAGACTGGTTTAGTGTCACTTACACAAAACACCTTCAAGTCCTATGCCCAAGTTATTTATGAAAACATTGAAGAGAACTGGGCTGAGAATGGAGCCCTGGGCATCCCCTCTAGTGGCTCACCAGCAGCCTAATGAAACCCCATTTGCCATAATCCTTTGAGCCTGAGCCTTCAGCCATCATACTATGCATTTGTCTAGCTGTAGGCTGGATGTTTTGTCCAGAAGTGAAGCAGTATCAAAAGCTTTGCTGAAATCCAAAAAGATGACATCAGCTGTCTTCCCTAGGTCAACTAGATGGGAAACCTTGTCATAAAAGGAAACAAAGTTTGTTAAGCAGGTCTTTCCCCTCATGAACCTGTGTTGTCTGTGACCAATGACCACATTGTCTTTCAAGTGTTTTTCAGTAATTCCTAAAATAATTTTCTCCATAGTTTTATCTGGCACTGAGGTGAGACTGACAGGCCTGTAATTACCACATCTTGAGCACGGTCTTGGGCAGCCTGCTCTAGGTGGCCTTGCTTGAACAGGGGGGATGGGCCAGGTGACCTCCAGAGGTCCCTTCCAACTTGAGCTGGTCTGTGGTTCGTTTTTGGAAAATGCTTCCCAATTATGTGGCAGTGGTGTACTCTGTACCCTATGTCCATGTTCCCCTACAAAGTGCTGCACAGGCAGTCACGGACAGAGTGTTTGTTAATATGAGCAATGTATCTGCATAGGCTAAAGCTCCTGGAGGGAATGGACTCTCTCCAAGAGGGTGAGTGGTCACTGCCCAGCTGCTAACAGTTGTCTCTGTTGCAAGCCTCCACACATCATCTTCCTCAGCGGCACAGGACACCAAATATGGCTTGGCTGCAGAGAAACTGTTCAAGAGTAATTCCCACTGCCTGTTGAGCACTGTTTTCTGTGTGTCCGATGTGCTCAGTCCTGAGGCACCAGCACCCAGGGGATGTCTGGGACAGGCAGATTCTCCAGCTTGGCCCTTGGCAGGCACACTGAGGCCCATCAACGGGCCTCAATAAACTCAATTCTGGGAGTTTTTCAATAAATCCCAGAATAAATAATAATACTAATTCTAATACTAATTCTAATTAATAATAATAATAAATAAATAAATAAATTGGTGTTATGCATCTGTGCTGTCCTGCTGGTAAAGCTGTCTGTGGCCTACTCCAGGCTCAGGAAGGTGTCCAAGTCATCTACCTGCACCCCAAGCATGATCTCAATGGAGAGGGTGCTCTTGTAGGCACTGGCCAGGCTGATCTTGCAGGAGCAGCGGGAGCGCAGCACAATCAGGCACCAGTGGCACGACTGTGGCAGATGTTCCCAGTCTGCTTTCACCAAGGCCTGTGGATGGTTTCTTCCACATTCAGATAGGAGTCAGTACAGAGGGTGTGTAGCAGGCCGGGCTCCTGTCTTCTCCTCAGCTCGTCCTCAGGGTGGTGGAGGAAGCACAACATGTCCCCCACCAGCCACTGCCTTGAGCAGGTGCACTCCAGCTTCATGCACAGGCAGGAGTTCCTCACTGGCATCTCCCCTGTGGCACTCAACTCCAGGTGGAAGGCATGCCCAGGGGAAGGCCTCAGGGGCATGAGCAGGTGGTAGAGGATGTTGTCTTCCCAGGCACTCCAGCCTTTGTAGAGGCAGTCCATGATGATGGCTGGCTGCAGCTGTGGCTTGAAGAGACAGTTCCTGGAGAGTCCTTGGCAAGCATCAAGAAGCTTGTCCAGCAGCTTCTCCACCACCACGCACTTGTCAGACATGTACGGCACTGGCCACTGTGCTATCAGCCCAAACCCTGCCCAGATCCCAGGTGTCATCAGGAGTCACCGTCTTTGTCTGCATCATCATTGTCCTCCATCTTCCTTGTAGAGCTGCCATACTTGCTGCTGCTGCCCAACTTCTTTTCCTGAGCCACCAGCAAAGCCCAAAGAGCAGGACAAGGAGCTCAGCCAAGGTGAAGAGCTGCCACTGCTGCAAGGCAGTGAAGAGAAGACCTCTGAGGGCCACCCCACTATGCTCCTGGCTCCTCTCGTCCATCTCCTGCAGCAGCTGAGCCATGCCCTGACTCAGTTGCTCTGCATGCTCCTGCATTTGCCCATGTACATCTACATCTATACCACTGTGGCTTCTGGGCAATGCCCAGCACAACCAGGACAAGGAAGATTAGCTGATCCATGGCCTGAAGGAGGTGTGAGCTATACTTACTGATGGCCCAGGCCACAGTGTGGTGGCCCTCCCTGCCTCTGGCCCTTATGACAGCTCCCCTACAGTGACTTGTCCTTTGTGCTGAGCCGACAGTGAGGTGAATCAGAGCAGGCAGAACAGAAAGACGCAGAGGGCAGTGGCTGGTTGTGCAAAGTCTAGTTGGAGGCCAATAATGAGCACAGTAGCCTGGGGGTCAGGACTGGGTTCAGTGCTGTTTAATATCATCATTAATAATCTGGACAATGGGGTAGAGGGTAGAGTGTCCCTCAGCATATTTGTGGATGACATGAAGTGAGGGGAAGTGGTGGACTCAACAGAGGGACACACAGAGATCCCGAGGGACCATGACAGGCATGAGAAATGGGCTGACAAGAATCTCATGAAGTTCACCACAGAGAAGAGCAGAGTCCTGCACCTGAGGGGGAACAGCCCAAGGTACCAGGACATGCTGGGGGCCACCCAGCTGGAAGGCACCTCTGCAAAAAAGGACCTGAGGGTCCTGGTGAACACCAAGTTGAACGCGAGTCAGCAATGTGCCCTTGCTGCTAAGAAGGCTAATTGGCTGCATTAGGCAAGGTATCACCAACAGGTCAAGAGAAGTGATGTTTCTACTCGACAGCCTCGGCAAGGCCACACCTGGACTACTGTGTCCAGCTCTGGGCCTCTTGAGTACGAGACCTAGAGATACTGGAAAGAGTCCAACAGAGGGCCACCAAGACGATCAAGGGGCTGGAGTACCTCTCCTAGGAGGAAAGGCTGAGAGAGCTGGGCGTATTCAGTCTGGAGAAGAGAAGGCTCAACAGGGATCTTATCAGTGTGTATAAGTGTCTGAAAGGAGGACGTAAAGAAGACAGAGCCAGGCTCTTGTCAGTGGTACCCGGTGCCAGGACAAGAGGCAAGGGACACAAACTGGATTACAAGATCTTCTGTCTAAGCATTAGGAAGCACATCTTCACTTGTGCAAGTGACAGAGCCCTGTCAAAAAAACATATTATTTGATGTGACTTTCTTCAATTAACATGAGGACATGAACAGCTACTTAGGAAACAATTACTGGACAAAACCTATTTGAACTTGGCATAAAGTGCTTTTTATTTATTTTTTATTTTTTTTTCCTAGCAGCTTGCTAAACACTACACAACCTCCAGAACTCCAGAAGGGGAAGTAACGTATTTAAGAGATGTGTGGATTTGACACTTAGGAACATGTTTTAGTGATGGGTAGGTCAGGTTGATGGTTGGATTCCATGATTCTGTGATGTCCTGTGAAGCATCTCTTATGAAAACTGGTTTTATAACACTGAAGATGATGCATAAAAGACACAGCTTATAAAACAGTTTTCAAACTGGGTAAGATCATATATGTCTGCTAAAAAGTGATAAAAAAAAATCAATTTAGCATCTGTGCAGATGTTTCATACTGCCTCCGTACAGCAGCATCCTTTTGAGGCAAGAAGGAGCATGCATCTGCTTTCCTAGCTTGCGGAGTGCAGCACATCCACACTACTCTAACAATGGGAATCTTCATTCTCTATTAAGCTGATACAGAAAGCTTTGAATAAAAGCCTTAAAAAGCTCATCTGAAAGTATTAATTCTGAAGGAAACATGTAAATCTTGATGAAATCTTCTATTCATCTTTAATCTTGTTATGGTAAACCTTGTAATTAAGATGATTAAATGACTGAATATAACCCTATATTTACATCCTTTGGAGTATTACAATGAAGAACCATAATCCTGTTTATGGAAAAACAAACAAACAAACAAACAAACAAAAAAAACAAACAGCAGAAACCATTTTAAATGGAGTCATCAAGCCAACCTTGTTTTTTATGTGGTAGGTAATTAATGAATCTCTCATTTAGCAAGGGTACATAAGTAAAGATGATGTGTTGAACATCTAAGCACTGTAAAGTGTATCAGTGCATTTCTCATAATGATTGAAAAAAATGCATACATTTTCCCATCATTGATATAATTGACTAGTGTAGACACAGTGAAAAGCATTCTTGGAATGTCTTCTCAAATACGTTCATATGTATATCCTAAAACACAGAACTGTTTTGCATTTTCTTACGCGCACATGAGGATGAAATAACAGACACAATAAGATCTGTGAACCTTCACTGAGATTTTTCATACCTGATATACATTAAAGTGGATCCTTAGGATAAGAATAGATGAGCAATTGGCACTTGCTTTTAATCAAATTATGTAAACACTATTTTCACAGATTATATAAAATTAAGAATTCTGGGCATTGCATTTCACATTATATAATAAAAAGTAAGTACAACAGCTATTTTGCTGAACTGCCGTTGTGCAGTTTGCTGGAGGAAAACAAAATTTGTATCCAATTCATAGATGATGTATTGTACATGACTTCTCTACAGGCACAGTGCCGTGAGTATCTATGTCATCTCTACTAAAAGGCAGTGTCTATGGGATTTAACAGGACTGAACAATCATTGTTTTAACTTACAAAATGCTTCAGGAAAAGCTCAAAAGTCATCTAGAGAATTTCATTGCAGTAATATAACAGGACAATATGACAATTAAGGAAACTGTAGAGAAAATTAATCTGGAATTACATTTATTTTCCTAGTGATCCTAATGGCCAGGAACACAAAAATTAAGTTGAATAGAAAACAATGGACCTAAATCAAAGCTGGGATAAAGACATTACTGTAAAACAAGTAAGCAAAACTCAATTTTGGGGATAAATTGCTGTTTTTTCAGTTTTTATTTGCATCTGTACGGTTTGCTCTATCCATGGATTTATGTTGTATCAATATTCATCATTTTCTAAATAAACTTTTTGAAAGAACTGATTTCTGTTCAGTGAGAGTTGACTGTATTGCCAGCTGTGGACTGAAGCATCTCTCCTATGTGGAAAGGCTGAGGTAGTTGGCATTCTTCATCCTGGAGAAGAAGAAGCTCTAGGGATCTCAGCAATGTGCATAAATTCCTGAAAGGGCAATGCAAAAAATATGAAGTCAGGCTTCTTTCAGTGGTACCCAGGGCCAGGACAAGAGGCAGTATGTTCCATACAAACATCAGGAAGCATTTCTTCTGTGTGGGTGACAGAGCACTAAGACAGGTTTCCCAGAGAGGTTGTGGAGTGAGATCCTTTTACATGCAATAGTTTTCACATTTTGATTTACGATAGGAATGTATGTCAGCATCTGCTATTTCTGTAGTTTGATTACAGACACTAAAATATATGAGTGTATTTAAATTTTGTAGGGGAGGCCAGGCTATGTCCTGAAAATTTCTGATAGGACTGCAAATCAATACAGCATGACACAGAAAAAAAATATTTTAAGCATTATTTTAAGCATTTAGGACCTGTGTCTCCCATCACTTTCACTACTTGTATGTGGAAAAAAAATGTTTTACACAGAAAGGAATATTGAACCTCCTTGCACTTTCAATTATGAAGCTTGTCTTGCTGTTGTGTATATATCGCGTCATATGTATCAATTCAGTTCCTTTTCAATTCTAATTTATTATTTAAAAGAAATAAGCACTGAAATAAATTAGAAGTATTTAAATATTGGTGTCATTTAGAAAAAAAAAAAAAAGAATTAAACAGGTTAAATTCTGCAATTGTGAGGCTGAGGAGCAGGTTAAGATGATAACAACAATCTTTCTGTTGACAGTCATCACTATGTCTAGTTAAAATCAATACCTACCTAAAGGCACTGCTTCTTTGATATTGCAGGTCTTTCTAGACAGGAAAATAGTTTCCTTAACTCTTTAAAAAGACAATGCAGCAATGCAAGTGCATAACAAAGGCTCTTCTATTCCTTCCTTGTTATTTTTAATGCCTTTTGCTTCAATAGAAATTACACACAATAAATATGAAATTCTAGCTCACTTTGTGCTTGCTGAATTCAGTCTGCTAGTCTTTTGAAGCTGTGCACTTAATGGAGCATCATGGCAACAGTGGTGCCACTTCTGCCACTATCTTTTATTCAATAATTGTCTTCCCTAGATGCAGTTGTCTAAGCATCATGCTGTCTCAGCTGATTGAGCTGGAGGTTTTTCTGCATGTCTGTTTGTCACCAATAAGACGGGGCTCACTATATTTTAAGTACTTTAATATATGTGGCTTTTATATTTTCTCCATAGATTCAAAATTAAAAACGTGGCATACTGTAAAACAATATGAAACGTGTTAAGTGTGAAAATTAAAGTATGAAAAATGTGTGAAATGTATATAATATATATATATGTAACATGAGCCAGCAATGTGCCCTTGCCTCTAAGAAGGCTAATAGTATTCTTGACTACAGTACAAGAGAAACCTGGATGTACTGGAAAGAGTCCAGCATAGGACAATCAAAAGGATGAAGGGACTGGAGCACCTTTTGTACGAGGAGATGCTGAGAGAGCTGGGATTGTGATTCTGTGATCCAGGTTGTTTTACATCTAAAGCTACCTACTTTTCCATTTGAAACAGTATTTTACAATACAATTAGTGCTACTGTTTTCAATAACAAAGTCTATGAAATGTTAAAGACTGTTTTTTGCCTTTATTTTGAAAATGTTTGGAAAAGTACTAAATTTATATCCTGATCTCATATGTACTATTTAAAAAATAAGTTTAGTATTGTACTGATAAGAGTAGAAAATTGTTGCTTCCACTTTTACTAACAAAGGACCAAAAGACTTCAGGGATTTTAAATTTGTCTTTTATTACTTTTCTTCCATGTGTTTGATCAGAAGAATCATTTGTTAAATTCTTCTCAGTTATATCAGGTTATTATAGACATTGAAACATTCAGAAAGCAATCTGGAGATCAAGGAAATAGTAAAGTGGCTCCAAAGGCACTTTATTCATTTTCCTTTAATGTCAGATATCTACACTCACAGGCAGCTGCAACTGATATAATTGTTTAGATTCCTTACTTAATCTACTGCACTCCTAGCATGCAATTCATTTATGTCAAACTGACATAGGTCAAATGAATCAGGTCTTTGAAGTGTCTATTTCTTTGCATTGTCTTTATGGGAAGATTAGGATGACTGGATCAGATGTAGCTATCAGAAAACTAAATCTCACGCTAATTCAACATACAAATATTGTTTTTGTGGTGGCACGTTAGAAGAATACTTGTACTCTCTCATCTGTATTCCACACACAAAAAAAAAAATACTCCCAAAGATTACGGATAGCAATTTAAAATGTTGTTCTATTCCATTCAAAATAATTTGTGTAAGAATTAATACAAAAGAGAGGGATTCTCAGCATTAACAGTATCCCGTTACCTTAAAGTAGAATCATATATGAAGCTCCTCGTTGACTAGTTACAACTAGTAAAATCTTTTAGAGCCTCTTAGGTTACTTACCTGCTTATTCTAAGACATTCAATGGTTATCTAGTAATATTTCTGCAGAAAGTGTTGTCCTGTGTGTACTTCATCTGTAGATTTATATATTTTTTATTATTTTTCCTTCAGTATTCACTAATATCCAATTCATTCTTTACATCATTTCATAATATTAAAACTTGACCAGCCACTTTCATATTTTTCATTTCACAGCCTCTAATTACGAGGTCCAATATGTCTTGGTCCAATATATCTTACTGCAATATAAAGTCCAGACAATATTTTCAATGCATATCCACTTTTGTTGAAGTGAACTTTCAATTTCTTCATACACTGTATCCACCACAGCAGCTTGTATTCTTTCCTTGCTGAGAAAAATATGTTATGTATTTATTCTATTCTGGCAAATGCACCCCATATATTTGAAATGGCTCAACTTCTTTTTAACATTTTTCCCCATGTCCTCTTTTATGTCTGTCTCTCTCTGAATGACTGAATTCTTTTGTGGATAAGCTTTGTCTAAATGAAGTCTTTGATCATGGTCAGTTTTAAGATTTAACAAGCACTGCATAATGTATTTGGAAAATTGTATGAGAAAGTATAGTTCTATGATAGGACACCCAGACCTGTCCTATGAGCAAATTTAGTTAATTTGTACAGAAATATCTGTCTTTACAGATTTATTTATTAATTTATTTTCAAGTTTCACATGCTACTGTGTTTACATGTGACTGCAGACTTGATTAGCACGAAAAATATTTGATTCTCTCTTGCATGCTATGTGGGCAGCAGTCCATATGATGAGAATCTGACTTGCAATTCTTCTGTGCAGCACTACTAATACTGCCAAATTACTCATAGCTTCCAAACCTACAGTTTTCTCAGATCTTATTGCACTTAGTTTGAATATCAGAAGTCTGTGTCACCAGGGACATACTTGGTGGTAATTTGTTTTGCCTTAGGAAGGTCAGTTAGAACAGAAGTAGTTATTAGATTGCTTAAAGAAGTCAATCCATATTGTGGAGCATCTGACTGACTTAGTTCAGGAAAAATAATTTACTTTTATTTCTTTTGATTAACTGACAATAGTATATAATTGTGACAAATGATAAGGAGTTTAAATGATGAAATGAAATACTGAGGGATTGTTGACTGAAGTATATTTCTAAAAGATTGTGATCACTTTTTTTGTGCAACTATTAACTAGCAGTCTATGCATAGTATTAATGCATCTATGAGTAATTCAGTTTCTTATATGCATATCAGGTAGGATATAATTTTCATTGAAGGAGTAAGTATCAAGAGGAGAGGAGAGGAGAGGAGAGGAGAGGAGAGGAGAGGAGAGGAGAGGAGAGGAGAGGAGAGGAGAGGAGAGGAGAGGAGAGGAGAGGAGAGGAGAGGAGAGGAGAGGAGAGGAGAGGAGAGGAGAGGAGAGGAGAGGAGAGGAGAGGAGAGGAGAGGAGAGGAGAGGAGAGGAGAGGAGAGGAGAGGAGAGGAGAGGAGAGGAGAGGAGAGGAGAGGAGAGGAGAGGAGAGGAGAGGAGAGGAGAGGAGAGGAGAGGAGAGGAGAGGAGAGGAGAGGAGAGGAGAGGAGAGGAGAGGAGGACTGTGAAATCACTTCTCCACAGTGAAGTCAGAATATGATATGTCATACCTCATAAAAATTGTGTCTGCCAGCTACCTGCTGTTACCTAAATCTGGACAGTTATGACAGTCATGCCATTCCCCTAGCTTTCGATGTTAACTTCAGTTCTTAGACAACATATTTCTCCTAGTTCATGCACACAGAACCTGCAATTCTGAAACAAAGCCTCCACTTACACAAAATATTACTTAATCAGAAATATATATATATATATATATATATATATATATATATAATATATATACATGTATATATATATTATCAAACACCTTTACCTTGTTATCTTCAAAACTCGACCCTGGTAGGGCAGACTTTTCTTTCACTTTTTGCAGTCTTTGCCTGTAGCAACTGTTAGATTCATGCTGCTAAATAAACATCCATGAAGTTAAAACAAAACCTTGGCTTGATTTGTAAAACTACACATAGGTCTCCTTTGTAGTCATTACAAAGGAATAATCAATTCATGGGTAGCATTAATCTCTTCTTAAATTACAGACTGGGTCAAATGAAACAAGTCATGGAAATACAGTGGTATTCGTCAGTGTAGTAAAACCCAAGATAGCCTCAAATGTAGCAGCTATGGAAGATGGAAAGAATTAAATTTAAGTGAAATCAACACCACCATGTCAAAACCTGGAAAAGCTTACTGCTTTACTAACTTTCCCTGATGAGAATAATTTCATATTTTATCTGCTTTATACCTTTTCTATAATAACCTTCATCTGTGTCAAAGAGTGATTTGTAACCTAAAAGAAACAGGAGAAAGGATTTTGATCGTCAAGGTTTGCACTATTGTCCTGTAGATAGGGAATTGAAAACATAATGTTATCTTAATGAGACAAAGTTAATTAAAAGTATTAAATTCTTATAAGCAGTGTTCTGCTCTGTAACACAAATTAGCTATAAAAACATTTTTTCCTCTTTGTTACTAATCCTTGTACTTGGCTCTGGTGAGGCTGCACCTTGAGTACTGTGTTCAGTTTTGGGTCCCTCACTACAAGAAGGACATCAAGGTGCTCAAGTGAGTCCAGAGAAGGGCAATGAAGCTCGTGAGGGGTCTGGAGAAAAAGTCTTAAAAGGAGCGGCTGAGGGAGCTGGGATTGTTCAGCCTGGAGAAGAGGAGGCTCAGGGGTGACCTTATTGCACTCTACAGGTACCTTAAAGGAGGCTGTAGCAAGGTGGGGGTTGGTCTATTCTCCCACATGCTGGTGACAGGACGAGGGGGAATGGGCTAACATTGTGCCAGAGGAGGTAGAGGTTGAATATTAGGAAAAACTTCTTTACTGAAAGGGTTGTAAGGCATTGGAATAGGCTGCCCAGGGAAGTGGTTGAGTCACCATCCCTGGAGGTCTTTAAAAGACATTTAGATGAAGAGCTTAGGGATATGGTTTTGTGGAGGACTTGTTAGTGTTAGGTCAGAGATTGGACTAGGTGATCTTGGAGGTCTCTTCCAATCTAGATGATTCTGTGATTCTGTGATATCAGTCTCCTATCAACTACAACAACTACATAGTGATTTTCAAATAAACTTTGATGAGGATGTTAGTCACAATTGATTCGAGATGACACCATACAACAAGAAACTGTTATCCCGTGCAAAATTCTAAGTGTTGTTATTGTCTTTAGTCACTAATTCAAGGATGGAAAAGTCACGTGTCATTGAAGAAAGTTATTCTAAATGAAATAGACCTGGCAATATATCCTTGAATGTTTGGAATGAATTTAATTTTAAAAAGTGATTAAAAGAGAAAATAAGAAAAAAAAAAAAAGAAAAAAACACTTGTAAGTACAAAATAAAAAGTAAGAAAGTAGAATTGTAAATAACATGTATATAGAATTTTGATAGATTAGTATGCTACTCAGTGACAGGAAAGAGTATTTAAAAGAAATCAAACAGAAATGTGTATATGTGTTTTTCAGGAAGCAGACAGGGTTATGTAAAACAATGTGTTTACAAAAAAAAAAAAAAAAAGTATATTGTGTATAGTGCAAGATATTTGCTCAGCAGCTCTGGAAATACAACCATTTATTGATGCCATTTATTTTGGTGATTAAATGTTGAAATCTGTATTTGAAAATCTTTCTTTTCATTTGTTACTTAAGGCAGGTTAATTGTTTGTTTGGATTTACCTGTTGCTCACCATTCTCTTACTCACCCTCCTCAAAGCATGTGGAGAGAGAATATGATGAAAAAAAAAACCTCTTTATTAGAGATAAGGAAAGGGAGATCATTCATCAGTTACCATCATGGGCAAATCAGACTCACCATAAGGAGATCAATAGAATTTATTGCCTATTATATACAAACTAAAGCAGTGAGAACAAACAGCAAGCTTCCCTCTCATCTGCCTCCTGACATGTCTTCCCCTTGAGTGTTGCACAGGAACAGGGCATGGGGGGCTGCAATCAGTCCATGACACTTCATCTCTGCTGCTCCTTCACAGTCACTCCTGCCCCTGCTCCATGTGGGGTCCCTCCAACAGGATACCGTTCTTCCCAAACTGATCCATACTGGTTCTGTACCACAGGGTTCATCCGTCAGGAGCAAACTGCTCCAACACGGGTCCCACACAGGTGGCAGCTCCCCCCCAGACTTCCTGTTCCTGCGTGGGCTCCTCTCCACGGGTTGCAGCTCTGGCCCAGGACCTGCTCCTGAGGGGACTCTCCATGGGCTGCAGCCTCCTCCAGGCCACATCCACCTGCTCCACCAGGGGCTCCTCCACAGGTTGCTGCTCCATGTGGGACCCATGGGCTGCAGGGGGACAGCCTGTTCCACCAGGGGCCTCTCCACGGGCTGCAGGGGAACTTGTGCTGCATGCCTGGAGCAACTCCTGCCCTCCTGCTGCACTCCCCTTGGGGGCTGCAGGGCTGCTTCTCTCTCAGCTCTCACCCCTCTCTCCCAGCTGCTGTAGCACAGCAGATTTTCCCAGAGACCCAACCAGCATTGCTCATGATTTGGATCTGGCCAGTGGTGGGTCCCTTTTGGAGCAGGTTGGAGCTGGGTCTGATCTGACCTGGGGAAGCTGCTGGGCTCTGCTCACAGAAGCCACCCCTGCAGCGACCCTGCTACCAGAAGCTTGCCAAGTAAACTTAACACAGATCCTAAATGAAAAATCATGAATGTAATGAATGGATTAAAAGTCTTAACTACAATATTCACACTTAGTTCTGTGTTTTACCTTGATATGGTAGTATGCAGATATGAAATGCTGAAAAGGAGCATGCTGAAATAATTCTTGTGAGAATAGATGAAACGTGACAGACACAGAATGATTGTAGTTAATTAATCATAACCATCAACAACTGTAACCACAAACATCCCAAATATTATGCAATTAACATGGCAAATTGAATCATATAGCAACTCTGTAATTTGCAACATAATCTTGTTATTTTGATTCTGGATGTAAACATTTCATTTTCTAATTCACTTTTACCTAGTACTTCAGGATTTATGAATGCAGAAATCCTACTGAAATTCAGGGAGATGTTGTTATATGCAAATTCCCTTTTTTTCTTCAAGACTCTGGGAAGAATTTAGTTTTATTGATAGTACTGATGGTATTCGTTGGTGTTATTGAAACCAGGTGCAACAAAATGAAAAATATTTTAGGCTCCCAATATACATAAGACTTCTATGGTAACCTTCCATGAACTATTAGACAACATTAAAAATGAGTAGTTGGTCAAGAGAAAATTATGGAGGAAGCAAATCAATTTCTATTTTATATAACATATATACATAATCACAGGTAGTAGTGATCATGTATAGTAATGAGTAGTTTAATTGAAAAGTAGTATTCTTTTTTAACAGGTACAGAATAGTAAATAAAGATTAATTATCTTATTTGCATTTATAAAAAGATGGGATTCACATAAGGGTACTGAAGGAGCTGGCAGAAGTGCTCTCCAAGCCACTTTCAATAATTTATTAACATTCCTGGCTGACCAGGGAGGTCCCAGCTGATTGGAGGTTAGCAACTGTAATGGCCAACTACAAGAAGAGCAGGAAGGAGGATCCAGAGAATTCTAGGCCTGTCTGTCAGTCTGCCTTGTGTTCCAGGGAAGGTCATGGAGCAGATAATTTTGACTGCCATCACATGGCATGTGATCACAGGACAAACAGGTGATCAGACCCAGTCAACATCTGTTTATGAAAAGCAGGTCCTGCTTGACTAACCGTATCTTCTGTGTTAAGATTACCTGCTTACTGGACAATGGAAAGGCTGTGAATGCTGTTTACGTGGACGTTAGCAAAGTATTTGATGCTGTTTCCAACAGCAGTCTCCCAGAGAAACTGTCTGCGCATGGCTTGGATGGATGTACTAGTCACTGCGTAAAAAAACTGGCTGGATGACTGGGCCCAAAGCATCATTTTGAATGGAGTTAAATCTGGTTGGCAGGTGGTCACCAGTGTTATTCTCCATGGATCAGTACTGGGGCCAGTTTTATTTAATATTTTCATCAATAATTTGGATAAGGGGATCGAGTGCAAACACAAAATTTGTGGACAATGCCAATTTAGGTGGGAGTGTTGATGACCTTGAGGGTTGGAAGAGTTGCAGAGGAATCTGTAGAGGCTAGATCAATGGGCTGAGCTGAACTGTATGCCATTCAGCAAGGGGAAGTGCCAGGGTCTGCGACTGGGGCACAACAAGCCCAGGCAGCATTACAGGCTTGGGGAAGAGTTGCTGGAAAGCTGACCAGCAGAAAAGGACCTGGGAGTGCTGGTCAACAGCCAGTTGAACATGAGCCAGCAGTGTGCCCAGCTGTCCAAGAAGGCCAATGGAATCCTGGACTGGAATCCTGGATCAGAAACAGTGTGGCTGGCAGGACAAGGAAGATGATTGTCCCCTTCTATGTGGCTCTGGTGAGACCACGCGTCAAATACTGCATTCAGGTTTGGGCCCCTCACTACAAAAAGGCTGTTGAGTTGCTCATGCCCGTGCAGAGAAGAACAAAGCAGCTGGCGACAGGACTAGAAATCAAGAGTTATGAGGAGTGGCTGAGGGAACTGAGTGTGTCTAGCCTAGAGAAAAGAAGACCTCGTCATTCTCTACAACTACCTGAAAGGAGGTTGTAACAAGGAGAGTGGCAGTCTTTTTTCTCAGGTGGCAAGTGATAGGAGATGAGGAAATGGCCTCAAGTTGTGCCAGGGGAGATTTAACTTAGATATTAGGCAGAATTTCTCTGTGGAGAGGGCAGTTAAGCATTGGAACAGGTTTCCCAGGGAAGTGGTAGATTCCCCATTCCTAGAAGTATTTAAGAGACATGGGTACATGACAATGAGGTATATGGTTTAGTGGTGGAGTTGGTAGTGTTAGGTTGATGCTTGGACTTGATGATCTTGAAGGTTTTTTCAAACCTAACTGATTCCATGATTCTCCATATTTCTTATCTCCACCAGAATAGATTATTTCTGTTATAATTAATTTCATTATGGTACCGTGTGTTAGCCCCTTTAATGGATTTGTAAATTGTTTGTGATAGGAAATTAAGAAAGTAAAGAAATATATTCTCTGCTTAAAATATAATACAGTTATGCATAGACAGACAGGTGAAGTATACACGTAACAGGATGTTACTACTATATAAACAATCTAGTTTGAATTGTTATAATCCCTAAAAATCACAGATATAAAAATGTCATTATGACAGGGAAAACAATGTTACTTTAGTTAATTATTCCTTTGCATTTTCTAGTGAAAAAATTAGTTCCAGGCTAATTAATCAATAGTCTGTACATTATAATTAATCCTGGAAGCAAGTTTGAAGAAAATTCTTCTCATCTTACAGGAAAATGCTCAAAGACCACCATTGTTCAGAATTTCTTACATAACTTCTTTTCTGAAGAGAAAAACGAAAACAAAAACAAATTCTTAGTATATTACACAGATTCCGAACAAAGTTTATCTAAGATATACAAAAATACAATTTCTGTCTCTTTTTTCTTCTTCATATATTCAGACAGAAATCTTTAAAATTTCTCCTGTGTTCCTCATCATTTGTTGGAACTGCCTCAAAGCATCTGTATAATTACCACATTATTTTACACAAAATCTTTCCTTAAAACTCTTTATTAGGTCTGAGACACAGGGTGGTGCACAGGTTTACAATACATCGTTTCTTGGTATTCCCTGTTTTTCTCTTGTCTCTCATTACATACTTCCACAGTAACTTCTTTGGAGGTTAAAAAAAAAAAAAGACTTTTTCAGGTTATGTCAAACTAATGATCCATGAAAGATTTAAAAAGCTTTTTGGTAATAAATAAAAGCAATAGCAGTGATAATAAGCATGATAGCAGTGAAGCACTTGAATCTGGCCCTTATTTTATCACCTGAAAGTCATATGGTAATATGATTTTTAAAAGTTCAAGATTTATGATTTTCTTATTAAGTGTGGTGAGATTATTTTTTTGTCATGGCAGGATTTTTTTTATTTTTTTTTTTTTTGCCTTAGTCTTCTTTCTTTCACGCTGTTTCTAGCTACCATCTTCAGCATTAAAAGTTACTCTGAGGCCCAAAGACTGACTCTAATAATAAAGCTCCACTTACTTAAACTGCATTCCTATAAAATAATTGTATGTCAATGCAAAATGATATAGTAATTTCTTTGGACATCTTGGTATTCAATGACTGTTTTATTTAATTCCTCCAACTTAAAAGTTCCCTATGCAATCATACATGTCATTTCTTCTTAATACCTACCTTTCATTCTTCTATTGCCTGTGCTTATGAATTACTAAACACAACATTTATATTTCGTGTTGTTTAGAGTGTACAGTTAAGCAATGTTTTTTATTTAGATTATAATGGAATTTTTAAAAAATATGTTTTTAATGGAATTTCTTTCCCTGTAAACCTTACATTTTTAAAACAGATACAGTTCCAGCTCAAGGTTAAGTTCTTAGTCCTGTCTTTCATATACAAGGCAAAGAAGGCTACTGTTTCTGCAGCAACAATGCAATGATTATATTTGTCCTTGGCCTGACAGAAGATTTTTACTTTGTGTAGAGCTATTTTTTAACTTATTTGAAAGAATGTTTCCTGTTTTATACTCTTCTTTAGGTGTCCTTAGCATGTGCCTTTAATCTCTGCAATATATGCCATGCCCCTTTTAAACTCCATAATAAATTTGCACATAAAATAGTTTAAACTCAGAGAATCGGATTGGAAGAGGACATTGCTCTACATTTGTCAAATTTCTACTTTAAAAGTAAATTGATTGGTTTAAGTCACTGATAATGAACTACAGAGCCCTCCACAGCTTTCACATGAGGTCACCAAGCAGTAATCACCCAAATACAAGATTATTTTTAATTTTTAACTTGATCTTAGTTTTATAACAATTAGTGGACAGTTATCTGGGCCACAAAAAAACTGCCCTTTTAATGTTTGCATCAGCAACACCCAACTGATGAACACAGGAATTAATTATCCCTCCTATGCAAAAGGCAAAGCACACTGGAGATGAATTGGAAGGATAAAAAGAGTTGAAGGTACTCCAGCTTTTGTATGAGTTCTGCCAATGTAAGCTATCTTAACAGATCTTAATGTAACTGACTCTCCTTTTCCTATTCTTGTCCACACATGTATCATCTACTAATGGAAAAATACTTACTAGATCCCCTTTGTAAGTGATCCTTTTCCTCCTTTATTTAGTTGTTTATTTTGCTCCTAGTTCTGCACTGCTTTTCTGTTTCTTTGATTGTCTTGATATTTTTTTCATTTATTTTCCATTACTCCTTTCACTTTCCACTGAAGTGCTTTGTTGTCTGCTAGTCTTCCTTAAAAAGATACTCTTGCTGGAGTGAATGTCACTCTCCCATAATGCACATCAATACACATTTGTGTTCTGACAGAAACTCATATTTTAGCTCCTTTCAGAAGAACAGGAGTAGCCACTGCAGAGAGACACATACTTCCAGGAGATGTTTTGTAACAGAGACTTGAATGCTTTTGCCAAACTTATAAATTCTGTCAAAGATCAAGGAATGCACTGAACTATTTACACCTGAAGTAGGACATCCAGAAAGTGTTACACCATTAGATTTAACGTCTTGTGATGTTCACTACATCTGGAATTTCTGTACTCTTTTTCTCCCATAGTGGAGACCACTCCCACGTCACAGGTTATTCTCTAGCGACACTGCACAAGATTTATTGAATTGCAATATTTACTTATTTATTTATTTAGCAAAAATATTATTGTGATACTCCTCCTCTCCACATGCATACTCCATCCTATAATGTTCTTTGCATTTTTGGCAGATATGTTGCTAATACTATTTTCACATTAGAAATGGTGACTGACTTTTTCAGAGGCAAATTTTTTGCCATTGCCACATGTGAGCATGTTAAAGAATATGTAAGCCAGGTAGCTAATACCCCAGAAACTGCTTTGAAAATACATTAAGTGTTATCTTTGCCACTAGTACTGAGGTAAATGTAAATAAATCTAATCTTTCTTGGCATAAAATAAACTTTTGTGGAGCACAAAAAAAAAAAAAAAAACACATTTTCTTATCAACCAAACAAGTATATCATCATAATATGAAGGATACATTCATTCTGTTTGGGGCTGTCTGAAAGAGAGTTAGAAGTTTATGCTGTAGTAAGAATGATGTTATGATGTAGTAAGAACTGATAGCTGTAGTAATAGATATAGAAGTAGTAAGAACTGATAGCTGTATTCTGCCTCACTCTTTCTCTTCTTTTATTTCTTTTCAGAGTTTTTAGAGTGAAATGATAGGGTTTTGAATGTGTTTTTAATAACTGTATCTCTCTCATTTATTTATTTGTTTGTTTTCCCCCCCAATATATCCACATGTGAAATGTATGAGATTACAGAACATGTATAAAATTTCTCTTTCATTTGATTCTTCCATGCTGTACTTATTATTTCAACACAGGGAAACTGCAAGCATGAACCTTCCTGTGTCCTTCCTTTTAAGCTTCTGTATATTCATTTGTTTTACAACTAAATCTCTACTTTTATATCTTTGAATCCTTTCTTTTTCCAACTACAAACTAACAAGAAATCTAATTCTGAATTAACAGCCAAAAAGAGATGAAATTCAAACATTTCAATTTTCTTCCTTCTTTAGTTTGAAATTAACCAACCTTGAAATTGGTTGAAAAGAGAAGGAAATAAAAAAGAAAAGATTTATATATATATATATATATATATATATATATGCCCATCACAGTGTGAAGACGAGGAAATTAAAATAAAACAAACAAAAAAAAAAATTCCTTACTTTGACTATAGCCAACTGAAAAATAACATTTATTAATCTGAGGAAAATAATAGCAACAATTAGAAATATATGTTAGTAAAAATGAAATTAATTTAAACTTTTACTTTGCCTCTGGAAGTTACAATTTAGATTTTACAAATTTCCTCTATTTCATGGTGACAGATTTCCAGGTTGTGCATCATAGGAAGTAAAAATTTAATGTTAATGATGAGAATATATAAACACATGAGACATAGGATTCCACACTGAAATTAAAATGTTATAGCTTCCAGAAGAAACACTTAAATTATCTTTTTTTTTTTTTTCATGAAATTAAAAAATATTTTCCAAAACTACAGACATGTAGAAAAATAATTTGATATTTCAAATTGATTTTGGAATTGAAATCAAAAGACTGAAGTTCATTAATTTTAAACCAGAACATTTCTGAAAACTCTGATATTTTCACATATACAACAGATCACAGAGAGAGTCTATGAAAATAAATCTCAGAAAGTTTTCCTAGAAATAGAAAAAATCACTTCCTTGTCCTCCACTCTTTATATACATTGTAGAGAATCTGTCCTGATACTGGTATGAATTTTCACTATTGAACTGACAATATTTATATTTGTTTAGCTATTTAATTCATTGTACCAAGTGGTTTTATTTATTTTTTTCTTTTCGTTTTCAGAATGCATATAGCAGTATTTGCAGTATGAGTTTCAGGTAGTCAGTAGTGCTAATGCTCTTATCTGGTGTCAGAGAAATACAAAATAGTGTTAATTTTTTGATTTGTTTTTTTTTTGTTTTTCTCTCAATGCTTCAAAAGGAAGCATTACTGTGATAGTATCTATTCCAACATATAGATAGATGGCTTACATGTTTCTCCCAGAGGAAAGAAAGTCTGGTGTCAGAACATCTCCTCAAAACTTGTTGAAACCATGACATATCAATTTGAGTTTTGTTTATGTTTTAAATTCAGTGAGATCTGTTCATGAATACAGTCTGGAACCTTGAAAGCACATGAGCAAATCAAACAGCATGGTTTAAGGCACTAATACGGAGAAGATTCATCACATTTTTCTGAGAAGGAGGGCTAAAAGAATAATTTTATGGAAATTCAGTGACATTCTTCTCACCTGAAAAATTGCCCTTGAAAAAGATCTTTGAGGACACACACTGTTTTTACAAGGACTTAGCAATAAGACATTTTAAAAGTTTATTATATTCCTAAACTGTGCACTAAAATAAAAGTTAAACTTTGGTTTGTTAACAGATAGCAGAAAATATTTGTTGATATATCTGCTTTCTTTTAGAAATATACAGAACTTAACACAAGCATACATAAAGTTATAGTCCCTAAGTCACATGACAATGGAAACCAGACATTTCCTAAGAAAACTTTTCACTGCAAGTTGTGCTCCCATACAAAACAACTGCCTATGCAGGACTATACCAGCCTCTACTTTCTAAATGTAAAATAATTATATTTGCATTCCTGCAGAATCATTAGGTGACATTTTAAATGTAATTACACCAGATTGTATTATAACCCATTATGGTATTTTTCTAAAATACAAAATAATATTTAATTAACTATTGCATAGCAAAATTTTGTATAGTTTCTGAAGCCCATCCATCTTTTTCCTGTACAAACATTATTAATGAACAAGAATACTTATTTATGTGCCAAAGATACAATTTAAACATATCTAAATGTGCCCTGTCTTTGGCACATTTAGATACATTTAAATTTTAGGCTTCTGCCTATGCCTAAGACATCTAAAAATGTGAATAGGCATTCTGAAAGATTATAACTCACTTTCTACTTAAAACTGTACCTATTCCACACTATAAAAACCATCAAAGTTCAATTTGTATTACTTCTGAAAATTGTTGAACTTCAATTTTATATCCTGCTAGGCATGGCACAAGTTGTGGAGCTCCAGAACTTGACAGAAAACTGAGTGTAGTTAAGAAAGTAATAATTCTGCTCAACCTAATCAAACTGCTCGGTGCTGCTTAGCTCATACCAGCACCTTGGTCTGCACTCAGAAATGAACAGGTCCATGAGAGATGCCCAAGCTCATTCTGTTTATATTTAGACACCTCATTTTGTGTCTGCTGAAACTTCTGTGTCCTTTTCAAAGATAACTGTGGGTACCACTAACTCAGTTATCTTCCCCTTGATCTACGTTAGAAATAAACGTACCTAGATCTGTGAGTGAATAGAGGCTTTAATAGAATCGCTGTCACTGGGGATGATGAAGGTGAAAGAATCAGTGTGATGTCAGAACTGCCATATTTGTTCTGCTACAGATAAGCATGCTACAGCATAGCTATCCACCTCAAAAGCGAATAAAGATCCAGTGTTCCCTGAGGTAAATATAGTAGTTGAACATTCTTGTTGAGGGTCTTTAAAGAAACACAATGAACTGTTCAATACAGCACCCTACAGCCTCATTCAAAAGTTTTTGTGTGAAAAATGAAATATTCCTTATTCACCTGCTGGAGGGAAACTTATGGAGGGAAAATATATTTACCCACAACTGGATTATGCTTACAACACTGAAGAAACCAGTAGAAATGTGTTTAAGAAGAATAAAGCTATGGACAAGATTTGGGTTTAGCACCTATTTAGCTGATATTCGTGTCTAATCATTACAATGCTTTGTGCACTCTCCAGATGACATGTTAATAACAGTCATTAGTCTGGATGTTGGACAAGGTGTTCTCTCCACGTTCGTTTCTTTTTTCACTGTATATGAATGATTCCTACAGGTCTAAAAAGAAAAAAAAAAAAAGTCACAAACAGGATGTTTAAAAAAGAAATAAAAATACTATTAGATATTTTAAATTATATGTATATATTGTCTGATAGCTTTCCTTTAACACCATATTCAAGTTTATTATTTTTTTCTGTAACTAAAATGCTGTTTTTGTTTGTGTTTGTGTTTTGTTTTGAATAGATCTGGGGAATTTTAGTGGTCGGACAAGAAGCGCTGTGTCTGTACGTGAAGGTCAAGGAGTCGTTCTGATGTGCTCCCCTCCACTTCATTCACCAGGTACAGTAGGTTGCAGCTTGTACGCACATTGGTTCTTCATATTATGGTTCATCATAGGATGCTCAGTATTGTTGATAGAATGTGCATTTGATTGTGGTACTTAAAGATGGAATATACACAGTTCTGCTGACAGTTTTGGAGCACCAAAGGAGTAATTAAAACCCATACACTACAAATGTCACTGAATAGCTACAAGATTTTGCCTGCAAGAATGTCTTATTCCCACTATAAAAGTTCAGTGTAGCAATATTCTCCGTACTATCAGTGGTTAATTATAGAATAATAGAATTATTTAAATTGGAAAAGAATTCTAAGATCATCTAGTCCAACCTTTAACTTAGCACTGCCAAGTCCACTATGACACCATATCATTAAGCTCTACATCTAGACATTTTTGAAGACCTCCAGGGATAGTGACTCAACCACTTTCCCGGGCAGCTTATTCCAATACTTCACAACCCTTTCAGTGAATAAATTTTTCCTAATATCCAACCTAAACCTCCCCTGGTGACACTTAAGGTCATTTCCTCTTATCTTATCAGTTCGTGCTTGAGAGAAGAGATTGATTCCCACCTTGTGGTAGCTTCCTTTAAGGTAATTGTACAGCATGATAAGGTATTCCCTGAGCCTCTTGTCCTCCAGGCTAAACAAACACAGCTCCCTCAGCTATTCCTCATAAGACTTGTTCTCTAGACCCTTCAGCAGCTTCATTGCCCTTCTTTGGACACATTCCAGTACCCTGATGTACCTACTTACTTCTTGTAGTAAGGGGCCCAAACACCGTATTCAGCTTCACCAGAGCTGAGTACAAAAATGTATGCTGCCTTAAGGTCACAATTTTTTTTTCAGATTTTAAAAATCTCCAAAAATTATTCAAAATGTCTGCGTTGTACAGTTGAATACAAATTGGCTTTTGTTTTCAGAAGTACAGCCATGATTTTGGTTGCTTCCAATTATTGTATAGCTTAGTTTCCAGCACAATACCATCATTGATGGAATCCAGAAATATCACAAATCCCACAAAATGGCTGTGAATTTCCAAATTAACAATTGTTATCTTTTGGCCATCTCTGCTTTTCTGTCTTTTGAGTATATTGCCTTGTTATGGTTGCCTTTATAATCTATTTTTAAGTTTGATACTATAGTCTGTATGTGTAGTGCATTAGGAACAAGCAAGAGGAGTTAAAAGCCTTGCGTCTGTGCCAGAGCTAAAACATCAGTGGTACTGAAAACTGGTGGGAAGAGTCCTGTGACTGGTGTGTTACAATGGACAGGCTCTTCAGATGAGACAGGCAGAGCAGGCAAGGTGGAGTGCTGGTGCTGTGTGTAATGGAGAGGCTAGACTGTATAGAGATTGCAGCTGGCAATGACACTGTTGAGAGTCTCTGGGTAATGATTAAGAGACAAGCAAGTAAAGTGGATGTCATTGTGGAAGTCTACTATAGACCACCAAGCCAGGATGACAGGACCAGTGAATTAATCTTTAAGAAACTAAGAGGTTCCTCTAGGTCAACCACTCTTGTGCTTGTGGGTGATTTCAGCTTGCCAGACATGAACTGGGAAAACACACACAGCTGGTACAAATAGATGCAGGAGATTCCTGAAACACCTTTGAGGATAACTTCTTGGTACAGGTACTGAGGGAGCTGACTAGGAGAGGTTCCCCTCTAGATTTGTTGCTTGTAAACAGAGACAGTATTGTGGGTGAAGCAGTTATCAGTTTCCATCTTGGCCCCAGTGACCATGAAGCAGGAGAGTATAAAGTCTTTGGTGATATGAGGAAAACTGCCACCAAAACTTCAACCCTGGAAATGGGGAGAGCAGACTTCAGGCTGCTGAGGTTCCTAGTAAGTTCTGCTGGGAAATTGCTATTGAAGTCATTGAGATCCATCAGTGCTGGTGAATTTTTAAGTACCACCTCTTAAGAGAACAGAAATAGTCAGTTTCAAAATGTCAGAAGTCAAGAAGGTGGGGCAGAAGGTTGACTTGGCCAAGCAGGGATGTTCATAGAATTATAGAAGGGTTTACGTTGGAAGAGACTTTAAAGATACTCTCATTCCAACACCTCTTTCTATGGACAGGAACACTACCTGCTAGACCAGGTTGCTCAAAGCCCTATCCAGCCTGGCCTTGAACACTTTCGGGGAGATGGGCTTTCCATAAATTTTCTGGGCAACTCTTTCCAGTGTCTTACCACTCTTAGAGCAAAGATTTTCTTCTTTATATCTAATCTAAATCTACCTTTTTTTACTTTAAAACCATTAATCCTTGTCCTATCACTACAATCCCTGATAAAGAGTCTGTCTTGTGCTTTTCTGTAGGCCCCTTTAGCTATTGGAAGGTCACTATAAGGTCTACCCAGAGCCTTCTCTTCTCCAGGCTGAACAACCCTAACTCCCTCAGCCTCTGTTTGTAGAACTGCTCCAGCCCCTTGATCATCTTTCTGTCCTATTCTGGACTCATTTTAATATTTCCATGTCCTTCTTGTGCTGGGAGCCCCAAAACTGAACACAATATTCCAGGTGGTGTCTCACAAGAGTAGAAAAGGGGAGAATCATCTCCCTTGGCCAACACAGGATTTGGTTGGCTTTCTGGGCTGCAAGTGAACATTGCTAGTTTGTTGAGCTTCATGTCAACCAACACCCCCAGGTCCTTCTCCTCAGGGCTGCTTTCAATCCATTCTCCATGCAGCCTGTATTTGTGCTTGTGATTGCCCTTATCCAGATGTAGGACCTTGCAATTGATCTTGAACTTCATGAATTTTGTACAGGCCTGCCTCTTCAGCCTGTCAAGGTCCCTCTGGATTGCATCCCTTCCCCTCATGTCAACCACACCACACAGCTTGGTGTCATCAGCAAACCTGCTGAGTGCATTCAATTTCACTGTCCATATCACCAACAAAGATGTTAAATAGTGTCAGTCCCAATACTGACCCCTGAGGAACACCCTTCATCTCCACCTGAACATTGAGCCGCTGACCACAACTTCTCAAATATGGAAGCTTCATCAGGTTAGATGCTATGAAAAGGTCCTTCACTGAGTGGGTGGTCGGGCTGGGAACAGGGGTGGAACAGGCTACCCAGGAAAGTGGTCATGGCATCAAGTCTGTGGGAGTTTAATAAGCATTTGGACAATGCTCTCAGACATACAGTCTGATTTCTGTGTGTTTCTGTTTGGAGCCAGGGGTTGGACTCGATGATCCTTGTGGGTCCCTTCCAATTCAGGATATTCTATGTTACTACAATTTGATGAATTGAGTGCATGATGTTAAGGTTTAATGAAGATAAATAAACTGGGAAGAAGAAGTAGGTACAAAAAGTGAGAAACAGTTTCATCATGAGAGCTAAATTCCATTTCTCCAAACAAACTGACAGTGTAAAGATAGATGGGCAACGATAGAGCAGTAGTCATACACCTAACACATGTCATTCCAACAAATGCACCTTATATATCATCGAAGCATTTGTAAATTTTCCCTAAAATTATGCTGTTAAACCTATATTTAGCCAGATTCCAATTCAATGTTTTACTGTGACAAGCACATTGCTTTTGATTGTGACAAACTATTATCTTTCATTTTCATCAGTGGGTCAGCAAAAACCCTGCTGTGGAAATTCCTGTGCTTACAAAGACAATGTTCAGCTGCTTTTGTTTATATTGTTTGAGTATTGGTATCCTATGCCAACACGAAAATTCCTTCTGAAAAAATATTTGGAACCCCTGTTAGCATAATTTTTTCACCATAGAAAAAGTTCTGCATTGTCGAAGAAGGCTGAAAAATTGCATTGATATACAAAAGTAAACACAAGCTCATGTAAATGGGAAAGGGGATTGGATTTCCTTTCCTTTGTTTGTCATGTAATCAAATACAACTTCCTTTCATCTCCCTTCTTGCAATATACTGAAGGGTTTCAAGTCCTTGTAGTACTACAGTGGGAAAGAAAATAATATTAGTAGAGTGGCTAGAAATGCCTGAGAAAGGTGAGACCTATGTCTATGGACCTTCCAAAAAATTCCACACCTAGTGATGTTACAACAATATTTGATGAAGCTCTGGTTATAGGATACAAGGATACAAGACATTAATGAAAGATGATTGCCAGATCTTTTTCAGCTTGTGAAAAAGAATTTTAGACAAGCAGAACTTTAAAGGGGAATTGTGTGAGCTCAATAGTATAATTAAGCAGTAAATATGAAACTTCTCCAAACCCTTTTGCAGAGGACAGGAACATCACGTATTTGTGTGCAGGAACGTCAAAAACATTTTTATTATTTTTTGAAAGCATTTCATTTCTGGATACTCCATTTTAGTTTTTGGGTCAGATTTGAAAAATGACATTGTCTTATAAGTCGCTCTAAGAAATGTTGATCCTTAGAATCACCTTGTAGGCAAACTTACAAGTGAATACTAAGCTGCTCTGGCAGATATGATAAAAACTATTTAAAGCATATACAAAATGTGTGAACATCTTACATTAATAAGACTATGAGTTATGGGTGTGTTCTTGGTAGAGTGTTGTTTTTTTGTTTTGTTTTGTTTTGTTTTTGTAGATGAACACTGCAAGCTCTGCTATATTGATTTAGTCACATTTATCAACACCTTTAGAAATAAATTTAACTTGCTATCTCAGGAGATCCATGATACTATATCAAATCCAATCATTCTCCACAACCTCATAAGCAGTTCATCCTTCAACAGAATCCTATTCCTCAGTCTCCAAAGTCAATAAACTTGCCTAAGAATTTCAGGATTGAGCCTTTTTAGAAAATGGCAATATCATTTTGGGAAAAGATTATGTAGTGCTTGAACACTATATTAAAAGAGATATAAGTTTATTGATCTCTTTTCGAATAGGAGATAAAATAAATACTTTTGCTTGAATAGTGCCCACATTCTATTATTTACAGAAAACAATTCTAGAAATATCCAAAAGTCTTTACAAAGCACCAGTGAATGAAAAATTAGTACAGCAAATTTATTATTAAGAAGATTTTTATAT
Source organism: Anas platyrhynchos (assembly GCF_047663525.1). NCBI lineage: Eukaryota > Metazoa > Chordata > Aves > Anseriformes > Anatidae > Anas > Anas platyrhynchos. The sequence continues at coordinate 193,827,115 of NC_092587.1, read as the reverse complement.
GTAGATAAATTTGTTTTCTGTTTATTAATGTGTTGTTATATTATCAAGAGGTAATACAATAGACAAACAAACACAAACTTGTAATATATACAGATTATTCATGTAGGTTCATGGGATTGTTCAATTATTTTGAGGGGAGAAAACAAACAAACAAACAAACACCAGAAATATATTCAGAATATTTGTAGAGCAGACTCAGATGAGAGAATTATAAAGAGAATATCTTGGTTTTATTAGTGTTTTCTTTTTTTTTCTTATCATCATCTTTGCTGAGAACTAGCTGAGCAGCACAATGAAGGAGTTTTTCATGAGAAAGTATTTGTTCCTTCACAATGGTGAAGGAAAATACAATCAACCAAAAGGATTTTCAAAGAGCTACTGACAGATTCTCACTTCCTGCTTTTATGAGATAGTCATTCCAAAATAAAAATAAAAATAGATAATAATAATAAAAATGCTGCATCTCACTTCACTGTGAGTGCTATATCATTTTAATATGTCTACTTCAGAAGCTTTCCCACTCATCCTAATTGTGTTGCAAACCCTAAAGTTGTTCCATTAGAAATATATTAATAGTGGATAACTTGGACATCCAAAAATGCATTTGATATCTTTTTTTCCCTATAAACATTACATTTGCTTCTCCTTCTCTGCCCTACCTTGGCTTTTCTTCTCAATGGTTTTCCTATGCAGTTAACTCTTATGTACCCTTGCTAAATGAGAGATTCATTAATTACCTACCACATAAAAAACAAGGTTGGCTTGATGTCTCCATTTAAAATGGTTTCTGCTGTTTGTTTTTTTGTTTGTTTGTTTGTTTGTTTGTTTTTCCATAAACAGGATTATGGTTCTTCATTGTAATACTCCAAAGGATGTAAATATAGGGTTATATTCAGTCATTTAATCATCTTAATTACAAGGTTTACCATAACAAGATTAAAGATGAATAGAAGATTTCATCAAGATTTACATGTTTCCTTCAGAATTAATACTTTCAGATGAGCTTTTTAAGGCTTTTATTCAAAGCTTTCTGTATCAGCTTAATAGAGAATGAAGATTCCCATTGTTAGAGTAGTGTGGATGTGCTGCACTCCGCAAGCTAGGAAAGCAGATGCATGCTCCTTCTTGCCTCAAAAGGATGCTGCTGTACGGAGGCAGTATGAAACATCTGCACAGATGCTAAATTGATTTTTTTTTATCACTTTTTAGCAGACATATATGATCTTACCCAGTTTGAAAACTGTTTTATAAGCTGTGTCTTTTATGCATCATCTTCAGTGTTATAAAACCAGTTTTCATAAGAGATGCTTCACAGGACATCACAGAATCATGGAATCCAACCATCAACCTGACCTACCCATCACTAAAACATGTTCCTAAGTGTCAAATCCACACATCTCTTAAATACGTTACTTCCCCTTCTGGAGTTCTGGAGGTTGTGTAGTGTTTAGCAAGCTGCTAGGAAAAAAAAATAAAAAATAAATAAAAAGCACTTTATGCCAAGTTCAAATAGGTTTTGTCCAGTAATTGTTTCCTAAGTAGCTGTTCATGTCCTCATGTTAATTGAAGAAAGTCACATCAAATAATATGTTTTTTTGACAGGGCTCTGTCACTTGCACAAGTGAAGATGTGCTTCCTAATGCTTAGACAGAAGATCTTGTAATCCAGTTTGTGTCCCTTGCCTCTTGTCCTGGCACCGGGTACCACTGACAAGAGCCTGGCTCTGTCTTCTTTACGTCCTCCTTTCAGACACTTATACACACTGATAAGATCCCTGTTGAGCCTTCTCTTCTCCAGACTGAATACGCCCAGCTCTCTCAGCCTTTCCTCCTAGGAGAGGTACTCCAGCCCCTTGATCGTCTTGGTGGCCCTCTGTTGGACTCTTTCCAGTATCTCTAGGTCTCGTACTCAAGAGGCCCAGAGCTGGACACAGTAGTCCAGGTGTGGCCTTGCCGAGGCTGTCGAGTAGAAACATCACTTCTCTTGACCTGTTGGTGATACCTTGCCTAATGCAGCCAATTAGCCTTCTTAGCAGCAAGGGCACATTGCTGACTCGCGTTCAACTTGGTGTTCACCAGGACCCTCAGGTCCTTTTTTGCAGAGGTGCCTTCCAGCTGGGTGGCCCCCAGCATGTCCTGGTACCTTGGGCTGTTCCCCCTCAGGTGCAGGACTCTGCTCTTCTCTGTGGTGAACTTCATGAGATTCTTGTCAGCCCATTTCTCATGCCTGTCATGGTCCCTCGGGATCTCTGTGTGTCCCTCTGTTGAGTCCACCACTTCCCCTCACTTCATGTCATCCACAAATATGCTGAGGGACACTCTACCCTCTACCCCATTGTCCAGATTATTAATGATGATATTAAACAGCACTGAACCCAGTCCTGACCCCCAGGCTACTGTGCTCATTATTGGCCTCCAACTAGACTTTGCACAACCAGCCACTGCCCTCTGCGTCTTTCTGTTCTGCCTGCTCTGATTCACCTCACTGTCAGCTCATCCAGCCCATACTTCAACAGCTTCTTTATGAGGATTTTATGGGAATAGTGTCAAATGCCTTCCTGAAGCCCAGGAGGATGATATCTACTGCTCTCCCCCCATCCATCAGGCTGACTGTTTCATTATAGAAGCTTATCAGGTTGGTCAGGCATGACCTCCCCTTGTTGAATCCATAATGACTACTCCTGGTGATTTTCTTCTCCTTCATGTGCCTGTAAATGTTTTTCAGGTTGAGCTGTTTCATCGACTTCCCAGGGATCAAGGTGATGCTGACCAGCCTCTAGTTCCCTAGGTCCTCCTTCTTGCCCTTCGGAAGATAGGAGTGATATTTTTCTTTCCTGTAGTCTTTGAGCACTTCTCCTGGTTGCCATGCTCAAGCAAAGATTATAGAAAGTGGTCCTGAGATCACATCTTCAAACTCTTTCAGGACTCGTGGGTGCATCCCATAACATTAGTCTGAAGTCCATTAGTTCCTTTAGTCAGAAGTCCATGGGTTTGGCCAATATTATATGAACAATACACAGAAATAACAAGGCAGTCTCTAAATGACTTTATACAGGTAGAGACTTCTCCAGGCAAATTAGCTTTAATAACAAGCTTCTTATATTTGGCTAGACTGCCCTCAGTATACTCATTAGCTTGTTTACAGGCAGTTGGCTCAGATACCTGCATGCATGTCACATCAAATTCTGTTCTGAAGGCATACATACATCTTATGGTCCTGTCAGTTCACTAAACTGGCTTTTGTGAATGTAGTTCACACATCTCACTTTCTGTATTTATACTCATGCAACAAGTTTATATTAAGGATATGAATTCAGTCCCAGGATCCAGGCAGTTAACAGTGCGTAGCGTAAGAGAACTTCAGTCTCTACGTTTATCTAGCCATTACCAATTTCTTTAAAATCATAGGAAGCCTGCATGAACTTATATCACTGAATCTCCGCCTCTCTTGGCAACGGTGGGTGCTACTTCATAATTCTAGCCTGTTTTTACAGGTGAGGTTTCTTGCTGACCATGATATCAGTAAAGTTCTATGTGTATTAAACAGTAAATTAATATTTTGTTTTTTGTTTGTTTGTTTGTTTACTTGTTTGGTTTGTTTGTTTGTTTGTCTTGTTTAATTTTTTTTTCATTTTGTTTTCTATATTTTTTCAAATCTGGCTTTTAAAATCAATTTAACATGTAAAGCTGTATAATTTGTTTCCAGAAGAAACCAGTGTGTTGCTGAAGCAGTCACATTTTTCCTCTCTGTTGAGAACACCAAATAAGACTGATTTGCTGGTTCCTAATCAAAACATTAGCAATCAAAACAGCATCTGTACAAGTCATGCATCCAGCCATGACTCTCCTTTAAGCTAAGAAGTATTCTCCACACAGTATCTTCTATTGACAATTTTTAGAGGCTAGATATATATGATGCAGATGATGGCAAATAGAACATTTCTCATTACTGTACATAACTGTAATTGCCTAACTATTTCTTGGGAAGGCTGATCTGTCCAATGCCCTCGTGCTTCTCTTTCTGTTAACAAAAGTGAGAATAAGAAAAACATTGAGGTTTTTGTTTATTTTCCCTTAAGACATATCAATGTCAAAATGAAAGGTAAATCTGTGTCCTAGACTTAACAAATGGTTGGTCTATAAGAAGATCTGTATGAAGACATATGAGACACCCATCTTAACTCTACTTTACTTCTCTCATAATTGTATGCAATATGCCATGTTCTTCTTCACACATTTCTATTCATTATCAAGGCATGATGCTAAGTAACAGAAAATGGGCCATGACTAACAGTATTAGAAAATGATTAGAAAAATGCATGACAGAAAAGTTTAATAAAGTTAATATGTCACATATATAGGACAAGATGGCACAACTTCTCTATCCCTTCTTCAAATGCCCATAACATATAAATTATTATAATGCAAATATTAAATGTTTTAAAAATATTATTTCAAGAGCCACACCTACCAACTGAATGTTTTGAAGGGCACCAGTCTTTTAGGATTTATTATATTTTTGTGTTTATTTGACTTTGACTGAATTATAACAAAGCTTTGACTTTGCTTTTTGATAATGAGAAAAAAAAAATACGTTAGGAGACAGGTACACAGTACTTTAAACTCCATAATTTTGCCCTAATTCTTTCTCAATGAACATTCCATAGGGTCATCTCCTCTCTTCACCACATTTTATTCTAGGGAATATCTGTATAATAGTCATAGGGATAAATAATTATTAACCATTTAAAATTTTTGTACATAGGTTTCTAGATTTTCCTTTAAGAAACACATTGAAAATTAATAAATTAAAAGCAATGTATTGGTGATCCAACCACAGTAAATTACCTCAAAAAAACTTTTTTTTTTAAAAAAAAGCTTTTCCAAACGTTATCTCTATTGATATAGCACTACCATCCTCTTAAAAACAGTAACAATTATTTCCAAATATATGCTAAGCTACACTAGAAAACAAAAGCTTAGTGGCCCAAGACCCAATGGATCACTGACTGGTACTGTTTTACCCCTCAAGTACTATGAAAACATAGTGAGAGAAAACTGGTTGACCTTGGCAAATTAAACCAGCATGCAATGCTGGATGAAGGGGCAGCCCTGACAGGTTAAGTACATGTGCTTAAGGCATATGTACTATTGTTTCACAGCCTCACTGCTGTCAACAAATATTACCCCAGCTGCCAGTTCAGGAGAATTAAAGTGGATACCAAGAAAAAGAGGGAGGGAATATAAGAGATTAATTAATTTAAAAAATGCATTAAGTATGTTGGCTTTCAGACTCATGTTTTATTGCCTTTCAGGCAACAGCCATATGTGGCTATTTTCTAGAGGCTGACATATGGGACAATAATGATGAAAAGTTTCTGTAATGGGAAAACTTCTCTTCCCTGGAGACACAAAGCTAGTCTGTTACTGAGATGTCCCAACAAATTAGATACAACTATCAGGGACCCCTCAGTCTAGTGATTAAACAAGATGGCATCCAGGTTTAACAGAAATGTATGTTCATGGTGTCACAACCACATCTCAGCAACTAATAATGTAAAAATGCCAATTAAGGCAGAAAAAGGAAAAAAAAAAATGTTCCTTTTTTTTTTTTTTTTTTTTTTTTTTAATGTGCTACAGGTTTTTAAGATCGGAATAACATACAGCAGTTACAGATACAGTGGCACAGTGTTCTTGCAAATGTTACTCTCTCATAATACGTTTTCTGTTACAATCCACTTGTTACTTAGTTTTGATGGTTTACTAAGCTGGTGGCAGGAACAACACAGTTTTACAAACATGTCAGTTAAATACCAGAAAGTCTATTTTGTTTAAGATAGAGAATTCCTAATTAATCCCAATTACCTCTCCATATCGCAGTCAACAATAGCAAGAGTGCACGTTAATCAATATAACCAAGGAGAAGAAGCCAGAAATACAATGCTGGTCAGACGGCTAAAACAAGAGAATACATAATAAAGAGAAAGACATTAAAAAATATTCATTTATAAGGGTTTGGAGTCTAGCTCTTTCTCTCCATAACCCCTGTGAGTAAATATCAAAGGAATGAAAAAGGATGAAAACAGTTGATTTTTCAGAAGATGTAATTGTTTACTGTTCCCAGTCTAGGCATGATTAACTGAACTCAATAGTGATTCTGGTAGAGATGACTACTGAAGATGGTAGGAAGTCAGTCTTGACCAAAGGAGTAAGTTCTGATATGAATTCTTTCAATAGTATGTCAGTTATTCCTTATTTTATATGTTTGATATGAAAGACAATCATACAATCATTAGAGGTAATGCAGTTCTTAATGAGACATATTTTCACATATTTAATAAGTTCAGGAAGACTGTTCCAGATAAAAGGAATGTTATGCAAAAAAAAAAAAAAAAAAAAAAAAAAAAAAACCTATTTTGGATATTTTTATTTTTTCCTTTACAGAAGTGAAACTATAAATTGTTTAGAAATTGTTTAGAAACATATATCTGGATGTGTTTATGCTCTTTTACCTGCCCAATACAAATATAACTGAAGGCAATTATAACTTAAATAATAATTATGTTAAAGACAATTGTTTGGACTTATCAAGAAGAAAATGACTGAATGGATATAAGCCTAATATCATGGCTTTCAGACTGAAATCTGAATGGTTACAGCTAAACTAAACCAGTATGCATCCTTACTTTCTGACAACAAAATATGTTTTTCAGAGCAGCAACAGTGGAATGGTGTCTTCTTTCCAATCACAATGACATCTTTTCTGATGCCATCAATTGTGATAATTTGCTTGTCCATTTCTATCTCCTCTGGTCTCATGCTATGTTCCAATATTGTTAAAATCATCACTGATGACTTAATTAGCCAGCTAATACACTTCCTGTTGTGTTGAAGCTATTATACCAAAAGCAGAGAATATGTAACTGGAAAATTTCACTTCATTTATTGGTTTATTGAAGCATTAATTTTCATGGCACTTTTCTTGTTTAATAATTAAAAAAGTTTTCCAGTGGAGACTACAGGGATAAAAAATCAATAATAGGAAAAAAAGAATGGAAAGAAAGATAATACCGATCAATTTTTTGTCTCAGTTTTGCTTTTCCCGAAGAACCACAAGGTCCATTAGGACTTGAGATCAGTCAACCCAACTCCATGGCAAGATGAAGGGCTGTGAGAGAAAGCTGAAACACCAGGATCCTTACTTCTGAGATCACTGTTGTCAGGGAATGGCCTGGTATAAAACTTTTCCATCTCAGTGCTGCTGTTCAGAAGTGCTAGATAGTTAACAGGATTTGACTCTGTCTACTTTCTCCAGATCAGATGAAAGGAATCTGGGACAATTCTAAGGTGATGGATAGGCTGAGACTCAGGTTTATTTATTCTGAAGGCCTTTTTTGATAGATGTTGCAAATTACCAGAAGTTGCATCCATTCATTTTCTGTTTACTGCAGTCAAAAAAGGTCAGTGAAAAGCACTTACATGTGCTTATGAAAATGATCCATGTAGACATGTGTTTAGAAAAATGACATATGTACTACTCCCACTGGCCTCTCAGAGTTGGTGGCCTGTGAATCAATGTATGAATGCTACTTATTTATATGCTTCCTAATTTTACTCCCTGAGATACATATTGAATATAATCCCTGGCAATATAATCCACTGATGCAACTGAAAGAATTAGGTATTTTACACATTTTTGTGAACAACAACAAACAAACAAACAAAAACAAACAAACAAACAAAGATTAGTAAGAAATAAGACAGTATTGCTTAACTTTTCTGCTTAATGCAAACAGGAAGGTACTCATCTGCAGATGAGTGATGCTTAGTACCTCTGATTCACTCTGCTTTTGTCCTCTGATTTTGTGTAAGCATGAACACCTAAGGTAAATTTTCTGAAGCAGTTTCCCATTCCAGATGTTATGCTTGTTAAACTTGGTTTAGGTGGTTGAATATAACTTTCAGCCTGGAGAAAAGGAGACTCAGGGGTGACCTTATTGCTCTCTACAGATACCTTAAAGGAGGCTGTAGCAAGGTGGGGTTTGGTCTGTTCTCCCACGTGCCTGGTGACAGGATGAGGGGGAATGGGCTTAAGTTGTGCCAGGGGAGTTTTAGGTTGGATGTTAGAAAGAACTTCTTTACTGAAAGGGTTGTTAGACATTAGAACAGGCTGTCCAGGGAAGTGGTGGAGTCACCATCCCTGAAAGTCTTTAAAAGACGTTTAGATGTAGAGCTTAGAGATATGGTTTAGTGGGGACTGTTAGTGTTAGGTCAGAGGTTGGACTCGATGATCTTGAGGTCTCTTCCAACCTAGAAATTCTGTGATTTTGTGATTCTGTGATTAAAAACATTATAACCATGAACTTTGAGAAGATACCTTCAGATTTTCAGGTGATCAGTTTTAGATCAAATTTCATTGGTTCAGCATATGAATTCTGAAATAAACATGTTTTAGGGGAGATATTAGGGAAAGGAAAGGGGCTTTGGAAAACATAACTGGAGTTCTGAAAACTACACATGTATTCAACACAGGAAGAAGCAGAATTGCCTGTCATTTACATTACTTTAGTAATGCTATCTCTATTAGAATAACAACAACAACCAGAAAGAGTTGGAAAAATATCTTCTTTCTCCACGTGATACATATAAATATAATGCATACATATAATGTGACATATCAGGTGTCACTTTGACTGCTAATGGTAAGGAGATGAGGAAGAGAGATTATAATCATGAGACACTGCCCTAAGCTGCAAGTAAGGCAACAGAAGTCTATATATTATTTCTAAATAATAATGTGACAAGTAGAAGATGGATGGCAACAGTTCCTGGGTTTCCAGCAGTGCAGAATGACATGCACTGAGACTCAGCTATGTATTGTCTATATGTAACAACAGGTAAGAGTAACAGTCTCTACATTGTTAAATTTTAAATGATTGATTGTTGCTGAGGTTATTTGTAGTGATTTATTTGTACAACATGGTTGAACAGTGTTATTGGCATTCTAGAGCAGTTTACTAATGTGATTTGTATCTTCCTCTTCATCTGCACTTTGAGTTATTTTTTATTTGAGATAAATAATATATATATATATATATTTATATATATATATATATAAATAAGATCTGTCACTGTCATTCTTAATACTTATGAATTGTGTTTTGGGGACTACACATTTGTTCTTATGTTATCCTCTGAAGCATTTGTTCACATGTCCCATTGTGTTCAGATGTAATGGATGATCCATTACTTGCTAAATTTAAGCCTAGAAAATATACCAGAAAGGAGCTGAGCATTACACATTCAGCATCTGAATCACTATGTGATTTATACTGCTAATTCATTTCAACATTTGAAAGTGAAATTCAAAGGCAATATTTGGGGTTTCATCTTCCAAGTTCCTAAGGATTAGTTGGTTCTAAATTTTTTGTTTTGTTGAGGTGATTTATAAGTGTGAAGAAGAGATGGTGAGAAGTAATAACATTAAAAATTAAAAGAATTATATATTAGTTGAGATTTCACTTTAACTATAACCTGACTCATGACTGCTGGGAAGTCACTTCCTCTAATTCCATGATCAGTTTCCTCATATATAAAATGACGATAACATTAAGGACCTAAGTGGCCCTGCTTGAGCAGGGTAATTGGACAATATGACATCCAAAGGTCTATTCCAGACTAAATCATTTTGTGAATCTATGATACTGTAAAACTCTAATATCAGAGCATGATCAGAGTGCAAAAGTGGGAATGAGAAAAAAGGAGAGGAAACAATGTTACTTAAACTCTGTTGGACATTTTGCCAGAGGAAAAAAAAAAAAAAACAAACATATGTAATACATGTATTCTATAGAATAATGTGTTTTCCTGAGCATGAAACAATTTCCTCAGAATTTTCCAATGCCACACTTTTCATATGAGGACAATAATTAGTTAGTCATTGGTTACTGACTTTACTAAAGGAATTTGGAACAAATTATTAATTCTTTCTCATTTGAACTTATTCATTAAGAACTTATCAAATTGTGGTGCTGTGTATTCAACAAATTTCCATCATTATAATAATAATAATAATAATAATAATAATAATAATAATAATAATAATAATAATAATAATAATAATAATAATAATAATAATAATAATAATAATAATAATAATAATAATAATAATAATCTATCCAAATCAGATTTACCAGTGACTTGTCTTGCACACTGGTCTCTGACAAGTTTTATATCTCCTGTAGATCAGTGATTACAACTGCACTGGTTTGTTTTTAGCCATTAAAATGTTCATCAGTAAAAGATCAAGGATCCCAGAACAAGATGGGAACTGTCCCTTTTGATCATGTTTTAAAGTAAGTTTTTATTCTTTTCAATATACAACAAGTTAATAGGAAGGTTCTTCCAATTCTTTTTATACAAAGCATACTTATACAAACATGAGTTCTAGGTGTATTACAGAAGCTTTGCTGTCTTTTTCCATAGAAAGAACAATAAAAATAAACTGAGTTAGTTTGAATAGATTTATTTTCATCCAATGTCATTAATTATATCATACTTTTTAATAAGTTGATATCAATCAATTCTGATATCAATCATTCAATTATTTCATCTAAGACTGAAGCTAATGACTTTATGGGGTCTTTTATTTTATTTTATTTTTTTTTAATGCTAGAATGAATTTATCCCTAATTCTTGACTTTGGAAATTACTATTGTTCCAATAGTAACACTGGTATTGATTTAACAGGCTTCATTGATAAATCTTATATTCTAAGTTCTTTGTTACTACTTATTTAGGCTATTTATTTATTTATTTATTTTTATCATCCACCCCTCCCCCCTTTTTTTCCTTGCTTTTCTCCAAAATAACAGTATATTAGAAAATGTAAAACATACATGTAAACAGTGCAGTTAGGATTTTTCTACATAAGCATTGTTTTCCACTCTTACCTAATAATATATGAGTTTCAATAGCAGACCCTTAGCAGGAATGCTTTTATTTTCTCTTGGAATATTTTAAAAATTTATTTGTAGTTTATTTGTCTTGTTTGTCAGAGAAATCTCTTCCCAGTGTTTTTCTTCTTTAATAAAGTTAAAGTAAGCCTAAATAGATATATTTTCACCATCAGCTGTTTTCCATAAATTTATATTACTTATATATTTTCTCTATTTATATAAGAAAACTGTATATTTTGATAAAATAGCTTTACATTCTGAAATGAGAGCATGTCTAAACATACCTTTACATGAAAATCTTACTGGGAATATAATATCTCAAAAATTATCTCAAACTATGGGAAGAAAAGCTTTATTATTATTATTATTATTATTATTATTATTATTATTATTATTATTATTATTATTATTATTATTATTATTATTATTTTATGAATATATTTTATATAAATATACACATTATATATAAATATGTTCTATATTAAAATATACTTTTAAATAAATAAAAATATATAAAAATATATGAAAATGTAATAATTATATTTTATTATGATTATTTTTTAAAATAAAGGATGGTCCATAAATCATAGCTGGCTGAGCTTGAGTTCTTCAAATTTACTGTAGAATTCAATTGAACTCTCAATTTGCAAGCAATAAGATAATAAATCGCTATTAAGAGACAGCCTTTATGGATTTGTTAATGAACAAATCATATAAAATTTAAATTATTTTTTATCTTTGAAAGTGTGAATGGCCTAATGTAAAGAAAGGTATATTTAGTATTTGTGAATTACTCCTAGCTCCAAGAGAGTGTAACCACTGCAGAGGACAGAAGAGGAATACAAAATCATTAGTAAATTGGAGAAGTGGCCTGAACTTAGTAACATAAAATTCAGCAAAATGCAAAGTACGAAACTTACCAAAAAATCAAACATAAAGATAGAATAAATGGAAATAAGTGATTAAACAATTATTAAATTAAAATTAAACAAATTGTGCTACTATAATTTTGCTACTGAATACCTAATTGAATGGATAATTGTATGCCTCAATTCCAGGATATAGTAAGTGTATTATATACAAAGTATGTGAGACTATTATTCCATTTATCACCACTGTTAATGTCTCAGTATGTGAGAGTACCATGTCCAGTTTTGGGTCCTACATAATAAGTTGTAAATAAGCAGAAGAACTGATAACTATAAAAATAAGTAGATGATTCAAAACCGTGATTTCTAAGGAAAATTTAAAGAGATTTGCTTGACCTATCCTTGAAAACATAAGCTTTATACAGACCAGAGGAGTAACAGTCTACTACTGTAATTGTAAATCTTAATATAGGTTAGCAACAAAATGATACTCTGATACTCTCATGATAATTTGAATAAGCAATAACTATTGAAATTAAATAAATAAATAAAAGAAATACATCTGAATGTAAAGGAAAACTTTACAATCATTAACTGAGCTATGAAATAGGCTATTCTGAAGCTCTTAATTTAGGAATATAACTCTACACACATTTTTAAGAAAATGTGCCTCAGGGAAAGGAAAAAACCTGAAGGACATATATTCTTGAGATCTTTTTGATTCCTATTTTTTGATTATTTATAGCATGAAATATTTTTTTAAATATGAAACTCGTATCAATGACAAACATGTACACGTAATAATCTATTAAAATTTCTGAGAAACCATTTTTTTTGTTATATGCAATGTGGTCTCTTTAAAGAGCATACATAAAAGTATTTACACATTTCAATGACTAGCTGCATTTCATATATGTCAAATGCAAAACTGACTATACTGACTGCGTACACTAGAAATGTTAATATAATATTGGTAACATCCAGTACAAGATCAGTCTTAACACTACACTTACCTATTCCAACGTATTTTAGTTACTATCTCTGTAAGTGATTAAAAAAATATTTGAAGATTTATCACTGTAATTAAAACTGAACAAAGATAAATATGTGATCGGTAGAGTTGTGTTTCAGGTAAGTGAGCAGTAGATACTGAGCCCCCAGAGCAGAAAAGGAGCAGTTCCATTGCTAGCTGATAAATAGACATCTATTTGCCCTACATGGGGACATTACAATGCAACAAATAAATTACCTTCATTAAATATTTTCTTGGAGGATTAATGAGCACTGATAATAAGCCACAGCAGCACAAAGAAATGCACCAAAATTATTTATCTGGTTGTAGTGGGACGCTGAAGGAACAACCCATTATTATCATTCATCTTAGCTACAGAAAGCCTTTCACATTTTCACAGAAATGTGAAATGTACTCCATCATTAGAAAGTGCAACATATTACACCCTTATTCAGTGCTTGGTACACAGAATATCCAAACATCAAGTGTGATGATAAAAGTTAAAACCGGGCTTGAGATAAAATAAGGTTTTGTATTTTCAGCAGGGGAGATTTAGATTTTTTTTTCTGATTATATATTTAATTTGAACTGAATATTTCTGAATGATAAAGCAAAGCTATCATGTAAATTTGATGGTTTACAGTTATGCATAGTAAATTCATACCCTAATCTGGAGTGAATGTGTTGCTAGTTTGTCTTTTTGTTGGTGGTGGTGGTCTGTTTTTGTTTGTGTGTTTGTTTTAATAAAGTGGGAGAGAGAGAGAAAGAGAAGAAGGAACTTCATCAGAGTTGCTAAAATTCCCAGATTACTTCAGATTTTGGCTGTCATCAGGCGTCAGTACCATTTAGTACCATCAGGTACTGCCATCTTGTGGAATTGGAGCAATCATAGGAAACCCTAAAACAGAGGCAGATAAATACATTTTCCCAACAGGATACTGGAGAAGATGGACTAGTATATCTCACTGCATCACAATAAGAAGACACAAAATAGACTTCTTTATTTTGCAAATACCATAATTCCACAAAAGTGCAATTGTGGGATGAGTGTGCATGCTTTATTGAAAATGCAATATTTAACATTGCATTTATTAATATTGCATTATTAATATGGACTATATGAACCTTTAGGTTCTAGGCACTCTGAAGGAGTTTCAGTGGTGACTCTCATGTTACATCTTCGCATGCCACTTGAAATACCACTTGTGTCCAGAAACTACATGTTTAAAGGAGAAAAGAAGCAATTTCTGAGGAGAAAAGCCTTGAAACAAACATGGGAAACAGTCAGGCATTAACAAACATAGGAGTGAATATTTGGTGATATCTGAATGCCTCCACCACAGTTCTGGTTAAAATACTTAATACTGATCCTCACTGACAAAAAAACTTTTGCATTACCATAGTACTAACATTTACTACATCAGAATGATATCTCCAAAAACATCATATAGTGCTAACAAAAATGCTATGTCAGTACTCCAGCATCATCCATTACGAGAAATATGTAACATTGTGACAGTATAGAAATCAGTATTGTGAAACAGAAAAATAGATCTACTAAATCATTTAAGAAATAATAGTAAACAAAATTTCTCACCATACATTTTTTTTTGGCAGGAGATAGATGTATTCTTCTCAGTACTTTATCACCAAGTGACCCAAATTTTCACCTACATAGCTCACTAAAAACTCCTTAATAAAACAGAAAAAAGTTGGGCATTTGGAAGACTTTGGAACCTGGCAGCAGAAGACTCCTCAAGCCCATGCCACAGGAAAATACCAATTTACAACTGCCTCTATTCAAAATTCATTATTTCTCTGTTTTTTGTTTGTTTGCTTGCTTTTTATTCCCTGTGTTGAAAAATAGTATATAAACAAGTTTCTTTTGTGTTGGCATTCAACTGTAATTTCCAGGAAGGTCTCTGCATCATCTTTGTGATTTTGGCATAAGTGTCATATTAAATATAAAACATATGGCTGTAAAAATAAAAAATATGCTCAGCACATATTATTTAAAAATACTCTCTGTTTCTGTGTACAGCAGTATTCACAGTTTCCTATTTTCACCTGAACTTTTTTCTCTATTGAAATCAAAGTAAGTACAACATGAAGAAAACGTCTACTCAGTCTTACTTCACTTTTTTTTTTTTTTTTTTTTTCTCAAAAAGAGATGACTTCAGATGGTTTATCTCTAAAGTCATTACTTCTTGAGTTTACAGTTGTAGTTTGGTTTATTAAGGTTTTGGCAGCACTTAATTTAAGCTTCAAAATTTCTTCAAACTCACAATTATTTACCTGTCAGGAGTGATACATCTGTGGGATTTAATACCCTATTCAAAAGTTAATGCAATGAAAGGTTGTACTCTATGCCTAACCAAACAACACTGGTTCTAAAATCTTACAACCTAAACTGTTGCACTAAAATACAGGCTTGAAGTTCTAAAAACCTTTTACTTTTTTTTTTTTTTAAACTAAAAACTGCAGTGACCTGTGTACAAATAGAACTAGTATCTTCTACTTGGTCATAGGAATCTTGGTCTGAAATTCACTCATCAGTTTGCCATTTTGTAAGAGTGGTATATCAGGTGATATTTAAAGCAAGGACTCTCTTGTAATTTATATATGCTCCTGTGATGAGCAGCTGTGGGAGTTGTGATACGTTACTATCTACTGTTGTTCTAGAATTCTTTTTTACGTATGTGTATTATGAATAACAGACTTAAAAAATAGACAGCAATGTTTTAAACTGTTGATTCTTCATCATCTCTTTGTTAGCTATTTGTAAATGTCATTGCAATTACTAGAGTATTCACTTATGCATGACACTGTCAGGAAAAAAAAAAAAATCAAATGAAAAAGCAAATTAATCTTCTGCCTGGGGAGCCTGCATCAGTAATCCTGTGATTTAAGAACCCAAAATTTTAATTTTGTTGGTATGTAAACCAGGAACAGTCAGAGTCCTAGAGTATGAAAATCAGTGTGTGTTTTGTCCTCCATCGTCTTAGAAATTCGAAGAGTCAGAGATTTGTAAAATGGGTCAATGTCAAGATACACCCATTTTCCCATAATAGCAGTAGTTCTCCTAACACACTTTTGTAACATCACTTCTACAAGATCATCCATCTATTTATGTGAGCTAAGAACTGTTGAGATCCCAGATCCCTAACCAACCATGGTTGTTTCTGACTGTTCTGCATAACATCAGCTGGAAATTTCAGAGTTTCTCTGTGTATTGGGTTTTTGTAGCAAGAAGGAAAAATAAATAAGTAAATAAATAGAAAGATTAAACCACAGTTTAATAACACAAATTGTTTGAGTTTTAGATTTCACAGAAGTTCTATTGCTTTTTTCTCACTACCCTGTCATAATTCATCCATCACTCAATTTTTAAGAGCAAAAATTATTTGGAAGTTACCAAAATAACAGCATCCCTCCAGACTCAGAACCAGCAAAGACTAAGTATTTCATTTCATTAGAGGTACAAAACTTCATTGCCTGAAATTCATACATTAGCAGTAGTTTTAATTAATTACTGAATAATTAATTGTGTGTTTTTAGGGTACAAATAAAGTAAATTCTTTTCTTCATGAACTGACAATGAACTCACAATGATGACTACTTTACATTTGGTCTGAACTACTTTTAAGCCAGAGCAATTAGTGAGATTGATTGGTTTTCACTAGAATTAGTAACAGGTGTCTTCAATTAAAATCTATGCATTTTCCTTGAACTCATATGTTCATCACCACTTTGTAGAATTTCATACTGTCCCAAATCATTTCTGCCAGATAAGACTTTATGGTGGCAACTAAATTTTCAGAGAGAAATATTTTGGGTTAATTAGTATTTTGCCTGAAACATAGCAGAAGACGAAGGAGATTTTGAGCATTCAGAGAGCTCTCTGAAATTCCTCAGGGTCTGCTCAGAATTGCAATTATATCTGAAAAAAGGATTCTAAGCAGAAAGTCAACTTAATTCTCAGTTTTGCAAAAATCTTCCCCCTCTGTGTGATGACTATGTTTAGTCCTTTAACATAGCATTTTTGTACTGATCTGATCAATTTGTCATGAGAAAATTTTCTTCTCACATAAGTGGACTGAACTTCTGCAAAATTAATCCAGAACTTCCCTCATCTATAAATCACTACACGACTGCTTACGTTATTGGCTTATATTGGCTGAAAACTGTTCATCATTCAATTTCTTTCTGACCACATCAGGGAGTGGTACAACGTACGGACACGAAGGAAAGATCAGTTTGAGTTAGTGTATTTCTTGTACCATAAATAGATACCCCAATTCCTATCATATCATTGGCAAAAAAAAAAAAAAAAAAAAAAAAAAAAAAAAAAAAACAGAAATTTTGAGGTGTTTCCTCTCACTTTGTTTCTTTCCTTTTCTGGCTAGCTATACCAATGGAGCAGTATCCATCTAGGAAAAGTAGGAAGGGTTTAATATACCTGAACTAGCCTTGGCTTTTCTAATTCTTGAGTCAGATTTTTAAAAACTGTCATAGGGGAAGATTACAGAAGAAGTTACCTCATAGCTGATGTGTAAGTAGTGAAGAACATTTGTTTCAGTGTAAAGACAAATTGAAACAGTGTAAGATAAAGTGGAAACAGAAGAGAACAACACGTTAAAAAGTATACCTAAGGTTAAGGCTTTAAAGTCTAATTTGTAGAATTCCACATGAATAATTTGTAATACATCATAATATAATTACATACAGAATATTTTTTCTCAACCAAATAAAGGAAAATATATATACTTTTTGGGTGTGCAGAATGATTCCCAGGATAAAAATGATAACCAAGGCAGATTACACTTTAAAATAAAATAAAATAAAATAAAATAAAATAAAATAAAATAAAATAAAATAAATAAAATAAAATAAATAAATCTCTTTGATTACGCCTTGATTAATCAGGTTGTGGTAAAGTGCTTGATAGCTTTGGTTTAAGGAATTAATGATTGATTAATTCTAGGGACTTAAGCTGCATATAGAAAGGGTTCTGAGATATCTTCAAATAAACAGATATAGAAGAGTATAGTAAGTGTAGTGGAGTAATAATACCTGCAAAGTAGGTTGAAAAGCTATTAGAATCTGTTGGTTAATTTTATATATATATATATATTTTAAGATGTATTCAGAATAAAACCTGCTTATGTGTGCACATAAAAAAATCATTGCTAGCTCTATAGGAAACATCTTGTAGTTCACTGAAAATTTGAACAGGTAGAGAAAAGAATGTTTTATTTCTTTATTGACCCCACAAAATAGAAAAGGAAATCATCCAATATTTTACAGTTAATTTCTGAGTCTGTTGAATAATTTATTTTTTTTTCTGAACTAATTTTTCCCTCCCAGAGAACCTGTTTAGGACTGTTGAATAATTTGTCAATTATGGCTTATTTCATTTCCAAAATTTGAAAGAGAGAAAAAAAAAACAAACAAACAAACAAAAAAAAAAAAAAAAAAAAAAAACAAAAAAAAAACCCTTCAGTTCTAAAGCAAATAATTTTTTTAAAGTCTTTATTTTATTTTTTTTTTATTTATTTTATTTTTTTTCTTTATTTAAATAAAGTTAATGAACATTTCTTGAGGGTATCCATTAACAATATTATTTAGTATTGTTTCCATAATAGCTTTCTCTTATTTTTCTGTTTTCTTTTAGAGATCATCTACAGCTGGGTATTTAATGAATTCCCATCTTTTGTGACAGAAGATAGCAGACGCTTCATCTCTCAGGAGACAGGCAATCTCTACATCTCCAAGGTGCAAACATCTGATGTTGGCAGCTATATATGTCTGGTAAAAAACACGGTGACAAATGCCAGAGTTTTGAGTCCTCCTACACCTCTGACACTGAGAAATGATGGTAAGACAGGTATTATTTCTGGGTACCACATGGAAGCAAAATACTCAGTAATTTAAAAAACATGATTTTATTTTATTTTATTTTTTCAATCTATACATGCATTTACTGCTGCAGTCAGCATAGGAATGGTGTCCATGCAGATAGTCTTCTGGTGGTGGGACTATTTAGACCTCCAGAGACTGAGGTGCAACCTGACAGTCCTGAATTATTTTGTTTAGAAGATTTCTTTTTGCTATTCTAGTGCTCTGTCACTGTCAGAGAGAAGCAAATCTCTTTTCTCAGTAATGTCTGTTTATTTAAGACTCCATTCAATTGCCAAATGAATGTGGCTACTGCCACACTGAGATGCTGTTAGACATCTGAAACATCCACAGGAGACTAGCAAATATCACACAGGACATACAGGAAACCTGTGCCCTTACAGGCCAGCTGGATGCCTGAAGATATACATTGATGCATCTCAGCTGTCACAGGACAGTTAGAAAACTGAACAGAGACCCTAACACGTAAAACCTGATGTTGTTCTGAAGACCTATTACATTTCCAGGCTCCAATTCACTGAAGTGATTAAGAACCACTAAGACCACCACAATTGCTTTGATTACAAAGATAGTTAGCTACCCAGGTGCTTTTGAATTTCATCAAGGCATATCACTACAGTATTTTTTCTGTAATTAAGTACCTAAATATTATTTTCAAAAACTAGCTTACGAGCTGAGATATCTTAGTCATTTCCAAAAATTAAAAGAAAATACCTTCCAATAATATTTCTTATGGAGCAGTATGACATTTCAATAAAAAATATATGTATCTGCAATTCTGTTGGAATAGCTATCTATACAGACAGGTATTTATTGCTTTTTTTACAACTAAAAGATTAGTATTTTTATTTTATAATTCCTTTTTGGTTTTGTTTTCCATCAAAATAACGTTATTTTTGAGACTAATAATTAGTGGTTCTATAAATATCTATATTTTTATTTTTCCAGGATGTTCTACATTTAATGACACTTTCTAGTTCTTCAGAAATTAATTTCAGCAATTTAGCAAATATGAATTAATATTTACATAAATCAGAGACAGAGAGAGACAGGGAGAGAGACTCTGAGGCTTTAGTTCTGCTTATAACTTAATCTAGCACTAAGACTATCCCTGCAGAAGCATTACAAAGACTAGACTTTAACACTGACAATTTAGTTTTACAGAGTAAATAAAAAAATGTGTTCACAGATTAGAATGGAATTAAATTAATCTTTATCATTGTATCATGTCTGTCTGTAGAGTATGCAGTCTACAACAAAAAGCTGCGTGCTTTACAGTATCATTTCCTATTTATTTATTTTTTTTTTAGTTCTGGCGTAATACTTATGCTAATCATTGTATTTGAGATGTTTAGTTTTACCAAATGAAGAAAGCAGACCTGTTCTTTTCAATATTAGCTCTTTGAAAATGAAAACAGAAAAAAATATATGTTTTAATGAGTTTAAATTTTGACACAAAAAGAATTTTATTACCATATTTATTATTTATATCTTGTTCTGCTGTTTATTTATTACATTTTTACATGCTCTTATTAGGTTCCATTTGTGTGCAGCATTTCAACAGATTCAACAAATTTAACAGTTCTATGATCCTGTGATTGATTATCCATAACATAATATGGATAAATAAGGATAAAGGCAGCAGTCTACATCACTGAGCTATGAAACAAACTCTGTGAAGGAAAACAGTGAAAATTTACTTAAATGTCAAATGGGTAGTATATACGTATATTAGCTTCAAGAAAATGTGTGTTTCATGGCTGACTGTCATACAGATGTGATGATCCAGCCTTCTGAACTGTGCTGGAAAACAGGGGAGGCAAATGCACTTAGATGAACTGCTCCTGAACAATTTCCCAATTCATTCTTTCCCATGTATGAATTTCTACCAGCCTCCTATGACTTCATTTTTGTCTGTTGGGATTTTTGAAAACTCTCTATTGTTTCAATGGAGTTCTTTAATATTTCTTAGTAAATTGCATTTACTTTTCTGCATGACTGGGGATTTTTTTTTAGTGAAGAGAATGGAATTTTCTACCTATCCTTGTAGTTTTCATAATCCTACCTTGAAAAAATGTTAAGGAAAATGTTATGGTTTAGCAACTGGGTCTCATTATTTAAAACTTCTGCCTTGTTCTACTTCTTTCACTGACAGCAATCATAATAACCTTTTAAAAACTACATGGGACCACAATTAAAATACTCAAATAGCAATACTATGCTTTTTCCTTTTGATATAGATTGTTTTAGGTTATATTACTTGTTTATTTTAAAATATTAAAGGGGGATGTCAGAATTTTGTATATGTATATATAATATATGGTATAATAAAACTGACGAATCATAAAATGGCTTGACTTGGAAAGGACCCTAGAGATCATTTAGTTTTAGATCACCTCTCTGCCATGAAAAGAGATGCTTATTAGCCTTACAGAAAATTACTTGTTTGTGGAGAGGAGGGAGCTCTTATAAACAAGTCCATATTTAAGCAAGTGAGAAAATAGAATGATTTTTAAAACAAATATCCATGTATCTGAACATTTTCTTACTGTTATGTTACTGAGTACTGTTTTGTAATTTTGAATATGCCTTATATTTTTGAGCTTTTAGATATAAAAATGAGTTGAATCACTTTCAACTTTTCAAATATTCACTTAAGTGCAAAAAAAACCATACAGCTTTCTGATTTCTAATGATTGGCATCCCAACTGGCATAATCCTACTCAGTCAACTCATTTGGTCAGAATGAGTCAGAAACCAAAGGAAGAGCTTGTGGTTTTAAACAGCATTTACAAATGGTGCTATATAAATAAAACAAATTATATGTTCTCTATTCTCTGGACATATGTATTCATTAACTCAAAAATCTAATACTTGATATATTTGTCATTGTTCTTGTGTGGTTTTGTTTTTGTTTGTTTGTTTGTTGGTTGGTTGGTTGGTTGGTTTCTTTTTTAATAGATTGCAGTATAGGTATAAACAGTACCTGTACCCAGGGGAATGGACAGCCTGTGACAAAAACAATCCAATTATAACACTGGTCCCTATTTATCTATGAGGAAGAAACAGAATAATATTAAGGCTTTTTGTCAAACTCTGCAAGAATGTAGGAACTTCCTTGGCTTTTATTAATCTTTTATTTCTTTCATGATGTGTCTCAAAGGGGAAGTTAGCTCCTCGATATGAAGCAAATTAAATAAAAACATCAAGAAATCCTTCAATGGATTCTGAATAAAATGAATACCTTATTTGTTCAGATGTCCTTGACAATCAGTCATTTCATACAATTCAATTTCACTTCAAGCTGGGTTATAAAAACACTCTAAAACTATCTGAGGAGATAAAAAACTTTTACCAGGAAAAAAAAATATAATTTCACTAACTGCTTTTATAATGCATTAGAAACTATGAGGAATTATTTAATAACACTTAACAAATAATAAACAGTGTGCTAACATGGATCCTTGTAGGCATGGGTGCTGATTAAGAGTAGTAAAGTATTTTGATTAATAAAAATAACAGAAAACTTCCTCAAATTTAAGAAATAGAAACCTAGGTGGTATAAAGCATAACTTTTGATAGCATAAAGCACATATTTGAAATTCACACTTTTTAATTCTTTCTTTTTTTTCTTTTTTTTTTTTTTAATTTCTCTTGAAAAGATGTTAACTTTAACATTATTACTGTACAGGAGAGAATTAAGTAGTTCTTCATTTTATCTCTGTGTATATTGCCTAGTGTTTTTGCCAGAGTGGAATTTCCAGAAAGAAAGAAAACCTGTACAGTCTCAAACATCAGAGGACACTTTCTACTTTGTTCCATTACAGCAAGTTAGTTTAGTTTAGCTCAGCTGAGGTTGGTGTACCTGACCAGACATATTGTGATATAATTGAATGCAGAGATTAGCCTTCACAATTTTTTCCATGTCATTATAGTTCTATGAACTGAATCATGTCTGTCCTAATTCTATTGATTTTCATTATGTGGTTATTAGTCTTGATAGTATGGATATCTAGGTATTAGGAATACTCATCTCTGCTTTTCTGTGATGAAATGGGTTCTGAGTGTGCTTATTCAGGTTGAACTCTAGAATATGTTATTTGAATATGTTATTAGTATTATCTGCAAACATACTGAGTAAGCATTTGAGTCCTGCATCCAAATCAGTTTTAAAAACATTAAAGAGAACTGACTCAATTTTAGGAGGGTTCCATTTTAAGTCAATGATCCTCCTGAGTCTTTACCACCAACTTGGAATATTCTAAGAATATTCTTGGAATATAGCTTATATTTGAATTGGGAAAATCTCTAAAAGAAGTGCAAGACTGTGAGGGAATTTTTGGAACTCCTCATAATACTACAGGACTGAACTTGAACTTGAAAGGATCCCACTTTGTTTTTTTTCAAGCAGATCCAAATTCTCTGGTAAAAGACCATTTGAACTCCAGAGACAATGATAAGACTGACAGACACATCAAAGTATAAAATGGGAATTGTATACTCCCCCTTTCCAGGGTACGGTTGGTAAAATAATCTGTTCACTACTCCTGTTTCTCCCCTAAAATTGTAGTGAGTTATTTTTATGGTGAGTCATCGTGTAACTGAAAATAAAAGACTTCACTCAATCTCTTCTTTTCTCTAATGAAAAATATATTTATATATACTTCATGGGAAACAAACATTTTGAAGAACCATATTCTTATCTGTTTCACTCTGGTTCTTGTATCTAGATCCTGCTACAAGGCTGTCAAAAATAATAGGAAGGAAGTCATAGCATTAAAAAACAAACAAACAAACAAAAAACTTTTCTTTAATACAAAAAGAAAACAAGGACATACATATAGTAGCATAAGGGAATTATGTCTTTCAATACAGAGTTCACATTAGTTACAGCCAACCAGTGGTCCTTCCACCTAAAACTATAAGTGAAAATCTGTAAGTAGGGGGGAAGTTTCATAACTCTTTTCAGAGAGTTTTATATTGATTGTAGCATGGCTCAATCACATTATCAAAAAAATGCAGAAATTCAAAGATGCTCTTTGCAAAAGATTTGGTCTAAAAAATTAAATAAATAAATAAAAATCAGAGAGAAAATATGCAGGGATGGTCTTTTGACAATATAAATGTGCTGAAACCAGGAGAACATCTCAGGAGCAACAGGTGAAAAGATTAGGTCCCAGTGTTCAATACAGAACAAAAACTCTTAGATTGTGAAAAAGTTTGCTTTGTGTTTATTTTTCTTTGAGTTCTGTTACGGTAACTTCATTCAAGGAGTTTTAATTGCTAAGTTTTCCCACTACTTTGTAGCAACTTTGTCTACTGGAAAAGAAGCTGTTGTTTTTAATTAGCTAACATAATTTAAGATTCTAGACTTGTACCATCTTGCACGCTTTCTGTAGTCATGTAGTTTTGTTTTGCTTCTCCTCCTGATGACTTATGAAACTATTAAATAAATGAAAGAGTTAACTGATCCAAATGCATAGTAAAGTCAAAAACATAAAATAAATGAACTGGAGAAATAGATGTTCCTCTCAATTCAACTCAGGATTAGGAATTACCCAAAGTATCAGTACAGGCTGGGGGACAACCTGCTGAAGAGGAGCTCTGAGGAGAAGGACCTGGGGGTCTTGGTGGATGACAGGTTGACCATGAGCTAGCACTGTGCCCTTGTGGCCAAGAGGGCTAATGGGATCCTGGCATGCATTAAAAGGAGAGTAGCCAGCAGGTCAAGGGAAGTGATCCTCCCCCTCTATCCTGGTCAGGCCTCACTTGGAGTACTGTGTCCAGTTCTGGGCTCCCCGGTACAAGAAAGACAGGGATCTCCTGGAAAGAGTCCAGCGGAGGGCCACAAAGATGATACGGGGCCTGGAGCATCTTCCCTATGAAGAAAGGCTGAGAGACCTGGGTCTGTTCAGCCTGGAGAAGAGAAGACTGAGAAGAGATCTCCTCAGCTTATATAAATATCTGAGGGGTGGGGGACAGAAGGATGTAGCCAACCTCTTCTCAGTGGTTTGTGGGGACAGGACAAGGGGCAATGGCTGCAAGTTAGAGCACAGGAAGTTCTGCACTATGAAAGAACTTCTTCAAGGTGATGGTGACTGAGCATTGGAACAGGCTGCCTAGGGAGGTTGTGGAGTCTCCTTCTCTGGAGATATTCAAGGCCTGTCTGGATGCCTACCAGGGCAACCTGCTCTGAGGAACCTGTTTTGGCAGGGTTGTTGGACCCGATGATCTTTCAAGGTCCCTTCCAACCCCTACATTTCTGTGATTATGTTACACGGAACTGTTGTTATTAAGATTTCATTCAGAAGTGTATGGGCAATATTTTAATTAACAGTGACTAAATTAAAATTTGTCCAAATTGATGACAAATATAATCTTAATAGTTGCAAATGTTTCTGAATAGCTTTTGTGAGACTGACCTGGATGAATGGGAATTGGTTGAGTCACTATCCCTGGAGGTCTTTAAAAGACGTTTAGATGTAGCTTAGAGATATGGTTTGGTGGAGGACTTGTTAGTGTTAGGTCAGAGGTTGGACTAGGTGATCTTGGAGGTCTCTTCCAACCTAGATGATTCTGCGATTCTGTGATTCTGTGAATAGCAGGCAACTGGAAAGAAGGAAAAATAAATATTGGCCAGAGATGTCTGGGGAAAAAATATATAAATAAAAAAAAACTGCAACAGATTTCTTATGCCAACTTCAGCACAGTCTCCCAATCTCCTCCCTGGTAAAAATGAAATGGAACAGAAAAACAGCAGTGATACTTTTGGCTTCCTGTTGACTTCCATTCTTAGGACTCATGCAAGAAAACACATTGTCTGGTGGAATGGAGTCCTGTTTTTTCTTGGTGTGTGTGGCTGGTAAGAAACATTCTTGCACATGTTCAATGTAAATGTTCAGGTTTTCAAGTTTTCATACATCTACATATGCACAAATCTTTGTAGGGGAATGTTATATACAAGATGTCCTCCCTCATCTCTGAATGTCCAGAGGACAAAGTTTGATTTCATCCAGCTCCAACTGTGCTAGGTTTAGCAGGACAGCTTAGATGTTATCTTACATATACATAAGAAAGTTGATGGGTTGAAGTCTAAGTTCTGTCTTAATAAAGACTTTCATATACAGAGGAGAAGAAAGAAAAGACAACCATCTTTGTTAGTCATTGTTAGTGCTTGATATTTCAAACACACATAAATAGAAATCTCCCCAGCCTAAACTGTAAATTAGAAACTTTGACCTTTTGTTTGGCACTAGAAAGTATCAATATCCTCCTCAGTGCTTTTTCTGTGTTTACCTTATTGATTTTGTGTCCTTAGTGTCCTTGCTTCTCACTGGCTCCAGTGTCCTTTCTCTTAGTCATAACACATCCATTTGTATTGAAAATAAACTGTTCTCAGTTTTATTCTCTCTTTAAGAGAGACAGAAATCTCTGATATATGTATGACACATGAGTAAAATAACCAGTTTTTTTAAGTGTTTCATGATCACAGAATCACAGAATCATCTAGGTTGGAAGAGACCTCCAAGATCACCTAGTCCAGCCTCTGACCTAATACTAACAAGTCCCCCACTAAACCATATCACTAAGGTCTTCATCTAAACATCTTTTAAAGGCCTCCAGTGATGGCAACTCAACCACTTCCCTAGACAGTCCATTCCAATGCCTGACAACCCTTTTGGTAAAGAAGTTCTTCCTAATATCCAACTTCAACCTCCCCAGCACAACCTTACCCATTCCCCCTCATCCTGTCACCAGCATGTGGGAGAACAGACCAACCCCCACCTTGCTTCAGCCTCCTTTAAGGTACCTGTAGAGTGCGATAAAGTTGCCTCTAAGCCTCCTCTTCTCCAGGCTGAACAATCAGAAATCTTATTTCTATAAAAGGCTTTCTAGACGGAGTTCAGAAGGTAGCTGCTGGAGAATTGAAATGGACTGTAAAGACTTTAAAGTGAGAATAGTAAAGTTTTGTTTAAGCTTTACTTAAACTTTTTTTTTTTAATTATTATTAAATTTGATCTTCTTCTATGTATACATGTATACCCCCATAATTAGGTATATATGAACATCTTAGCTCCCAAATGTAGACTGAACTACTAAATCCCAGATGCTGAGTTATTGAACTTCCTTTGTTATTTGGACAGATTCTAGCAACAGCTTCTTTCTGTCCTGTGATATCTGATGGGACTTTCTCTTGGAGAAATGTACAGAAACGTAGGTACATTAGCGTTTAGTGCATTGCTGAACAGAATTTCACATAAAAATTTTTAGGACTTTTCAAAAGAGATCAAGAAAAATCTCTAATGGAAAGAATATTGTGGATAATTATCATAAAACAATCATTCCCACAGTAAATTTTTAGAGGTTTACTGCACGTGCAGTATTTAGAATAAGGTCAATGGTAGGTGAGTCAATAAATTCTTCACAATGCACTGAAAAATTCCACTGCAGTCAGGATGTAATGGATGGGTATCATCATTATATTTGAATTAATTCAGTTTATACTATGATTGTATTGTCAGTGTAAATGACCGTATTCAAAGCTTTCTTTCCCAGATAAATATATGGAGACATTTAAAAGTACAGATCTTCAGGGAATTTGTTAAATATTCCTTTGTCAAAAAAATGCTACAATGGATAACCCTAGTTTGCATCACATTATTAATAGGAGATTATTGATATGACAAGAGCATACCTGAGCATTGCTGCAGCAGTTTCTTAATCAAAATCTTGGTTTTGAATCAAGATTCACCCAATAGATCAGAATTACCATGTGTTAAGAAACACATTTTTTGACCTGTGTAATTATTAGAAAATTCTTAGGGATTCCTCAGGAAGTTTACCAGAAATTGCCAGAAACACCCAAACAACTAAGAATAGCAATAGTTTTGTGATTAAAGTGCTATTTCAGCTGTAAGGGACACAGACTAACATTCCTACATCATTTGGCTAAGATCAGGTATCTCATCCAAACCTCTCAGGTAAATACTCTTAATCACTGAATTCTGGAGTTTGTATCTTTTGCTAGCAAAATAATGTAAATAAGTAAGTATAAATCTGTCCCTAATCTTTCTCCTGAGTATAGGAGTTCTTTGGGTTTCATTTTCTCCCTAGCACTCTGATGACATTATATTCTTATATTCTTTTATTTCTACCACCTTAAAAGTTTATTAGTCAAGTGTCCCCTGTAACCTGCTCCATTCAAAATAAGTTTCTGAATTAAGTTAAAGAGCTATTACTTAAGGAGTTTGAAACAAGCCCAGACCATTTTAGCTGAAAGCATTTAAGGGGCCATTATAGAAGCGTATGCTCTGGGAGTTTCAAGAGTGTAGTTAGTACCTGGAAGATTAATGGAATAGAAGCATTAGCCTCTACACATCTGAGGTAAGGTGATGTGATGATTTCTCAGCAGTTTGATTTTTTTCCCCATGAAGACGAAAAGTGTACTTGTATAGATACAGTTTAGACTCACAATTTTTCTACACTCTTTATTTAAGCTTCTAAGTCATGGACTGGCAGACAAAAAGAAGAGGCAGAGCATTATTAAATTAAATTAAACTTATTTTATGTTTTGTTGTTGTTGTTTGTGTGTTTTTAGATTTTTCATTATATTAGTTTTCCTTATATTAGTTGGAGAATATGTAACAATTGCTCTGTGATCATTGCATCATTGTAAAATATATCTGAAAGAGGGTATAGGAAAGTCATCTCTTCTATAAATATTAAGCTCCATTTCTGACTGTGTGACTTAACACACCATTCATTTTAGCAAGATCAAGCTGTGCTTAGTACAGGAATACGTTCAGTTCTTTAAATTGGTGTCTTTTCAGTAATTGTAGATATAATAGATAATATAGATATAATAGAAAGATCATTAGTGTTCCAGTCCAAACTCATCTGGCCAGGAAATACCCTGGCTGGACAGCAATATAGAGTGCTCTCATTCCCATGCACACTGACAAGGCAGAAACCTGGAGACTGGAAAATGCCAGGGAAGATGACTTGTCTCCAAATGAAGACCAGGGATAAGATTTACTTGTAAACTATCCAGTCTAAGGAAGAATGAATCACTGAGGTCACTTCTGGGAAGGCAAGAAATGGAAGATTGTCACAAAGGAGGTGTTTTCATGGGAAGGGCAGACATGGGAACATGAGAACAGCTCCCTGTTCCTCTGTTGTGCTCAGACCATGTGATCTCTGTGATTTGTTAGGATTTTGAAAATCATATATTATGTTTTTATTCTGCTGATCAGTTTTATTTATTGCTGTATTTCATGCTTAATAACTGGAAATAAAAAAATGTCTAACGGAATTTTTTATGGCCTTAACCAAACGATGAAAGAGAGTCATGTGTACCTCTGAGAGATTGATTCTAATGTACATAGCTCAAGGCCTCAATATTTCTTGAAAGTTTGGGTTCTTTTTAACACCTGATGCAAATGAACAAAAATCTTGAGAAAAAGCACACAAGGGTTATTTTGCTATTACTGACTGATAGTGACCAAAACAGAATTTGGGAAAGTTCAAGAGCCTGGAGGTACACTAGTCATAGCAAAGCAATTATAATGTAACATGGGAAGGTAAGACCTTGATTATTCCTTTAAAGTCTATGCAAATGTAATGTCCTCCTTGGTCTCAAAGATCATAAGTTCTTTGAAATAAGATGAAACTTCAATCATAAGATGAAAAATATCCCTTTGCAATAATAAACTTTTGTTTCCTAATTTTCACAAGGAGCATTGATAACATGGGGACACCATGCAATCACTTAGTAGTTTTTCTGCATTCTTTTGCCAGTTGCTGCAGGCATATTGCTTGCTAATGTAACAATAACCCAGAAGAACAGTATATGGTACAAAATATTAGCAGATCATTTCATTAGGAATATGAAATGATTACATGATTTGCAAAGAGCATTCAGTAGTTGTATAGATTGTACCTACTAAAGGGAGTTACATTAAAAACATAAGAACTGAAACATAATACTGTCCTTTAGATGTGTTCATAAGCATTGTATTATTTTAAGGGCATGAATAATTTAATTCTATTTTAAGATGAATTTTTCAGGGATAAAAAAGGCAAATATTTAATTCCATATGACAATTTAACAAAATTGTTTTTAGGAATAGTCTTACATTAAAGCACAGTTAAAAAAAAATAATAATCAAAGCATAAAACATCTGAGTGAGTCTGTACAGTTAACAGTTGGCAGAGTGGCAGAGGCTTAAAGGGAACTGAGGAAACTCCTTTAAAAGAGTATAAGGCTATATTATTCATGCTAAATGAATTATTTTCAACAGTGTTTACAAAAGACCTTGAGGTTTCCATAACTGAAGTTTCAACAGAAGAAATTTTACATGAAATATAGACATTACAAATAATAATAAATTACCATGACTAAACACATACAGTAGTTTTAAAGGAACCAGGAATCACCATTTTCCTTCGCTTGGCTTCAAATTTAGAGGATGGGCAGGTAGAAATTCAATGAAACTCAATGATTCAATGAAATAAAATGCATTTTTTTAAATAGGACTTTAGAAGTATCCAAGGAGTAAGTAAGCCTGAATTTTATAGGAAATGTCTTGACAGAAAATACATTAAAAATGCAATTAGTAGAATCATAGAATCATAAAATGGTTTGAGTTGGAAGAGAGTTTAAAGATTATCTACTTCCAACCCCCCTGCCATAGACAGGAACACCTCCTACTAGACCAGGTTGCTCAAAGCCCCAGCCAATCTGGCCTTGAACAATTCCAGGGATGGGGCATCCACTGCTTCCCTGCGCAACCTGTTCCAGTGCCTCACCACCTTCTGAGTGAAGAATTCCTTCCTTATACCCTATCTAAACTTACCCTCTTAGTTTAAAACTGTTTCCTCTTGACCAATGATTACACCCCCTGACAAAGAGTCTCTCCGCACCTTTCCTGTTGGCTTCCTTTAAGTAATGGAAGGTTGTTGTCATCACCTAGACTGTGTTTGTGCTCAGGATTCCACTGACCCAGGTGCAGGACCTTGCAGTTGGCCTTGTTGAACCTCATGAAGTTGTCATGAGCTCACCTCTCAAACCTATCCAGGTATCTCTTCCCTCCAGCATGTGACCATGCTTCTCAGCTTCGTGTCATCGGCAAATTTGCTGAGGGTGCACACAATCCAACGGTTCATGTCACCACCAAAGATGTTAAATAATACCAGTAGGTATGATCCTGTGTATCACATAACCATACGGTTACCATATATCTTACCATATATCCATATACCATGAACGTGGCTTTTAAAGAGGGCTTTTTAAAAATAAAATAAAAGATGGCTTTTATTTTAATATACAACCTCACTTTCTATAAAACATTCCTGAAGAGTCAGGGACAATATGAATCGGTGAATAGGAGAATCAGCTAATGGTTTGGGTTGGAAAAGACCTTAAAAGTCACCTAATTCTATCCCTAAGCCATGGGCAGGGACACCTCCTACTAGACCAGGTTGCTCAAAGCCCCATTCAACATGGCCTTGAACACTTCCAAGGGATGGGGCATCCACAGCTTCTCTTGGGAATCTGTGACAGGGCCTCACCACCCTCACAATAAAGAACTTTTATTTGTCTAATCTAAATCTACCCTCTTTTAGTTTAAAACCATTAGTCTTTGTCCTATCTCTACAATCCCTGACAGAGTTCCTCTCCTGCTTTCTTGTAGGCCCCTTTTAGATACTAGAAGTCCACTGTAAGGTCTCCCTGGAGCCTTCTCTTCTCCAGGATGAACATCCCCAATTCCCTCAGCCTGTCTTTATGGGAGAGGTGCTCCAGCTCCCTGATCATCTTCATGGCCCTCCTATGGACTTGTTTTAACACAACGAACAAAACAAGAAAAATCTGTGATATAAAGATCCTCAGCTTCCATATCGGCATGTTGTTTTCACTTCCCATCTCAAAGTATCAGGTAATTTGAAATGTCATAACATGGTCACTAGGAATGATTTCAAGTTTACTAAAGATTCTGTGTGAGGAAGGATTAATAATCTTTTTATTAAAAAATAATATTTTTAAAATAAAATTCAAGACTGAATCTTTCAGTCTGCAAAAGACACAACTAACAGGGAATATGACAAATATCTTATAAATTCACAAATGACTCAAATGAGATGAATCAGAAACTGGTGTTCATAAATGTACTCACAAAGTCAGGAAACAGTAAAAGAAGTCACAAGGAGCATAATTAAATTATGAAATTTATCAACATAGTATGAGCCACTGGGGACGTTCTTTTATGACAGATTAGGCTAGGAATTATTTCAATTTAGGCTAGGGAAAATGTTAATTGACTAAATTCGGGTGATGTCCTGACTATTTGAATACCCAGGACACAAAGATTAATTTTTTATTATTTTTTTTTCCTGCAAAAGCAAAAAGCAAAACCTTTTAAGCTTAAATGATAGAACTGATTCAGAATGTGCCTTTTCATTCAAGGGTCGGTATTTCAGTCAGTATTTCTCAAGGAGTTCATGAAACAATGTCAAAACATTGATTTGGTCATGATTTTGAGGAAAAATAGGTCGCACATGTTACAATTGTTAGTATATATATTACTTGCATAGCTATGATTTTTATTTTAAAGAAATCTACTGCTACATACAGACACATTATTTACAGAATAACATTCTTTTGATTTGACACATTTAGATTTTCTCAGTAAACTTTAGCCCCTAAAGACATGTATGTTTAGATGTGTATGCATTCTCATCCCGAAATAAACATTTTATTTTTTCTATGAAAAAAGGCAAAGCTGTTTACCGTTCAGCCTTTTATATATATGATTTTTATTCCCGCAATTTATAGGTTGATTTTCTTTCTGTCTCTGCATGCTGGTGTTCTCTCAGCTGTAAATCTTATATTCCCTTACTTCCATGTTCCTACTTATTTCTTTATTTTCTCTTGCATAAGATATCTCTTATCCTTTTCTTTTTCTCTTTAAGTCGCTGGCTCTGGAATTATTTGGAGAATCTTGACTGAATTTTTTAGATTTAGATTAGATTTGTCTTGCTGCCAGTGTATCCACAGCTCATTTTTCATCTTCTGAATAATACACTTTCTTTAATGTAGCTGCTGAGTACTGCTTACCCCAATAGCCCGACGTGTCTAACAGAACAGAGTTGTTGGCATCATATATTCTTTTCCTCCCTTTCACACCATGATACTTCCTCTCTCTAAGACATATCAAATAAAAACCTCTCATCTCACCTTTCATAACCTGCCTCCTTCCCCCACTCATTTCTAATTTTCTAAACTCTTGCAGCTCTCCAAAATGTCAATCACTCCACAGCAAATTCTTCATAACGTTGTTGATGGCATTGTTTATATTTTCCACATCCCTGACTGTTTTTCTCATTGTGTACCAAGCATGTTGTCTTGATTAAATTAACCATTTTCCATATTAAAATGACTGTTGAAAATTAAATAACTAAATAACTGAACTTTTTGTGTTTCTACATATCTGTATTTGCATCTGTGCACACAAATGTTGAGTTTTTCTTGCTGATCTTGGAAGGTCCTCAGTTGAACAGAACATATGTGTATTTTTTATTATAATTATAATTATAATTGTCACTGCACTGATAAATAAATATTTGGTCTAGGAAAATTCTCATCCTTCTTAAATCTTTCAAAATGTAAATATGGACCTGTGTTTGAGAAATATTTTTTTTTCTTAAACTTGCTGTAGTGCTGCTGGTAGCCCTGAAGAGCATTTTAAAATATGTACTGGATCTGAGTAGAGCAAATCAGATGAACCAAGGCTATCTCCATCAATTACTAGCTTTACTGCTGGGCAGGTTTAAAAAGCAATCCACATGGTTTGTTCTGTGATAATCTCATGTATGGAAGAGTGGTGATATTTCATATTTTAAACGTTCCTTATTTTCCAGGTGTGATGGGGGAATATGAACCAAAAATTGAAGTTCATTTTCCTTACACAGTTACAGCAGCAAAAGGAACTACCGTTAAGATGGAGTGTTTTGCGCTTGGCAAGTAAGTGCAGATTCTTTTATAATTAGACATCATTGTCTAAGATGTGACATGCCTAATTTGTTACTTCATTATTTTGCTGGATTTCATTTTCACACAGCCCTTACTGCATACTCAAAGTAACCAATTGACTAAGTAGCCACTTAAGAATTCCCTGCCCAACCATTTACGTGAACAGTAATTCAGTTAAGTTAAAAGACTCCATCAAAATGAAAAGTAGTGTTCTCACAAATAAAAAAAGTTAGTCAGTGAAAATTTTATCACATTCACCTATTTATTAACTGTGATAATTTTTAATCAATAAATTCCATTTTCATCTGCCAAAATTAGTTGGAGAATAAATAGGATGAGTAGCTTTTTTTTTTTTTTTTCAACTGCATTATTTTTGTAGAAATATTATGAACATAAGAGCACAAAGGTCTAACCTTTCTAACACACTCTGTGGAACTGGCATTTCTCTAATTTCCACCTGACCTAATAGCACTACTAGAGAGCAGGTGTTTCATATTCATGTCAAGTGTTTTGTTTATATATTTATTGATGAATGAGTTTAGGGACAGAATGGTTTTATAAATACTACTTTGCTGTTTCATACAAATTAACTAAGGAGTGAAATGATCGCTGTATACTATTCAGATCACAGAATATAAAATGGAACTGATAACTTGATTTTGTTGTGGCAGTAGGTATTATTATCATTGTAAAGAGTAAGTGTGGCAAAGGTAGTGTACGGTCAGAAATAAATAGTAATTCTGTTGATTCAAAGAGTTCATTTTTGCCTCTTTATATGTATGTAGCTTAAAAAAGGTGTTCCATCATTGACATTTCATTACAGATATATAAACAAATACAAAAAAAATATATTTTTTAAATATATATACCATAAAAATCTGTGATGTGTGTATGTTGAAAGAAATCTCACTGTATTGAATTCCTTTATATTTCTTTTTATATTGGTGTTCCTTTTGTTCATCTTTCCCCCTAGTCATACTGCTCAGTATCATTTATCCTGCTTGGTTTTCTAGTTCTTAGATTATTAGGGCACATACAGGTCCTCACAGGCTGGCTTGGATTTAGAAACAGTGGGAACATTTGGCTTTGTAAAATTAGTAGTGAAATTTCACAACTCAGTTATTCTAGGGCATGGGATACTGCCCCATGGCAGGGGTACTGTATCCTCCAAGTCTTCGTTCTTATTTACCTAAGTAGGAAGAAAGCTTCAGAAGAAAAGCAATACATCATATTCCTGGGGATCACCACTGTACCTTGCTCAGAAAGTCTGATTTTCCAGACCAGCCTGTCTTCATGACTTGAGAGTGGAGAAGAAAAAAAAAATGTATTTATAGTCATTGTTCTTTCTTTTTTTTATTTTTTATTTTCTTTTTATTATTATTATTATTTTCTACTTTTTTTTTTTCCTTTTTGGTTCAGGTTTTTCCCTTAACAGTTCCTGTTTACTACCTGGATAAGATTTGTCTTTAACTTGCTTCCCTTCTTGCCTGTTTCTACTGACAATCCAAAATTATGTGACCAATATCCAGGTAATCTCAATGATTTATGATACAGAGAGTGTTCATAAACAATTACAGAGAATTTTCTAAAATATATATATATATATATTATTATTATATCTATTTAGACCCACTGACCGTAAGGAGAGACAGGCTCAACTGAGCTATACAAAACAAAATGTAGGAGACCATAGCCTACATGCAGGTGGCCATCAGGCAGAGAAAGTGTTTTTTTTTGTTTTTGTTTTTTTTTTGCAAATTCATGCTCTACATAAATGTTAGCTGTAGTTGAGAAAGCAAATACAAGGAGAGAACTTATATGTATAGGGTCTTATGTTTTAAGAGAAGCAAAGAGAAGCAAAGAAGCAAAAATCTCTCCAATAGAAGGAGAGATTAGCTGAGATGCTAAAATAAGTGAGGAAAACAGCTGCTCTGTAGAGGCAGGTGGCCCCAGACTCTCTCCTGTCAGCAATGCTAACTAGTTTTCTGCCAGGTCAGTAGTGACAACAAGGCCCTTTCAGACTCCTGGCTATGGCTGGAACAGTAACTGACATGTTGTTTTTTTCCCCCTCTTGTTGGAACTACAGTTGCAGGCAGATTCCTACTCAACTGTCACTTTCCAGAAAAGAGGAGGTAAGCCAACTGTTGTCCTTCACAATGACTGCTGACAGACAAGAAAAGCAGCTATTAATATTTTCCATCAACAGCACCTCAAGATTTAGTAAACTCTCTCAAAAAGAGAGTTCACACTATTCAAACTGCTACAAAATAAAAGTGACAGTTGACAGGAAAAGCTTCAATTAGCTGGGCTCATATTTGGAGCTAACCTTTATCAAGAAAACAAAACAAAACAAAAACACCTGATCCATCAGAGAATTTTAGGTTATCAAATAAGTTGACCTCATTTGCTGCTATTACAAGCAACTACTTTTACCATAAATGCTCCTTATCTTCTTTTTGCAGCCATTAATCAAGCCAGCTGAATTGAAATTGCTTTCAACCTGATATGGTCATAATTACATGAATGACATTTCAGGCCTCATTTGAAACCTGGAGGCTGAGGTGGAAGGTGGAAATACATCAGATTCCTTCCTCATTTTTATTGCTTTCACTTTCTTCCCCATCTCTTATTCCCAATAGCTTGTACAGATATTTTCTGGTTCTCCTGCCAGGGGTATTCATTGCCAAATTGAATCAGCAGCTAATTTGTTTTTTATTTAGCTTTCTGAATTTTGGAGTTTTGAATTCTGATTGTAATTAAAATGATGGTTATTGCAGTCTCAGAATCAATATGCTGCTGTTTTTCTCATGCTTTAATATATCTGTTCTCAAGCACTGCTCTCTGCTACTTATGTAATTGTCACAGTGATAGCCATTCCAGAAAGATTTCTTGAACCAGACATTTCAGAGATATTCCAGAGAAAGCCTAGTCTTTAGTTACAGATTAATGATTTATTAATAGTGTTTATTTAGAACTGCCAGTCACCATGGCTGTAGAAATTAAATAAACTGGAGCTGCTCAGCTTTTGTCTCCAAACTTACTTAATTTCTTAACAGACAGAAATTGTCTGAAAAGGATTTTAGTCTAACCCAAGCAATATGCTACAATTACAAGTAAAAATATTATGTTACAAATACCACTTATAAATATATTTGTTATTTCTAAAGAATTAAAAGTAATACAGAAGTGAAAAATCTCAAAATCATGTTATTTATATTAGGTAATACTGCTTATAATGAGAATCACTCATTGACTAAGAAATCACAGCATTTATCCATGATTTACTGTTGAGGTATAGGAAAAGACATAACAGACAGAAAAGTCCAAAATAAATTTTACTGTTATATATATCTGAGTGTGTATTTTGCAGTTTAGTGATATTTAATGTTTTGTGCTGGGTTTTTATGCTGTCCCACTTTTGTTGAAAGGTCATTTTTATATAGAGAATTACTCATCTCCACAGAAAACTTGTGTATTGATTATGTCTACATTTGATATGTATCTGTAGCACACAGATTCAGTTACATTATTTTAATTAGGAACACCTGAATTTTCATTTCTTTCCTAACAAGGCAGATGATTTTTTTAATAAAAATAAAATAAAAAACCCTCTTGCAATGACAAAGTATTGACATCTATTTTTTGAACTTTTTGTAAGGACATAATATATATTCTTAATTTACATAATTGCTAAATCCTGATCAAGATTTAGATTAAATATCGTTAGATTAAACTTAAAAAATAATAATAGTAATAGAAAATATCTACTTTAAATCTTACTGAATGGAAGAATTCAAAACAAATTCTTTTTTTTTTTTCATAACTTTTTTTTCATAACCAATGGTATGTTAGTATTTGCTATCAATTTTCACTGATTATATCTTGTTATTTAAAAAGACAAGCAAATATGTGATGAGCTTATTGTTAATGATATGCTCATCTGTAGTCCAGATACAGATTCTGGACAAATTCGGTTCTCTAACAAATCCATCATTCCAATGTTAACTTAAATTTATTATGTAAATCAGAAAGACAAATCATGGCCTCATTCTTTGTGTAGGTTGTGGTAAAGAAAACACGATTTTCCCCATCAACAGTCTAGCATAGATCAGAGTATTCCTGCTCCAGAAACACAATTTCTCTGGCTTCTGTCACTGCAGTGACAGAAGTGACTGCATTTGCACTTTTTCTTAAGTATTACAAAATTTGCCTCCAAGAACATCCAGAGGGAACCAGTTAATTCTTTCATTTCTCATTTCCTCTTCTTTCAAAAGGAAGAATTCCGATGACATCATTTTTTTCCCCATTAGAACAATGTGAAAATCATAATGCTGAAAGGTAAAAGGACTTTAAAATCTGTCCTCACTACATGACGTGGTTTTTTAAAGTGTTTATTAAAAAAAAATAATAAATAATAATAATAATAATAATTAAGAGGTCTTCACAGCTCAGACAATGGCATAGGACTCCTTGTCCAAGCTAGTATGAATATTATGCCCCTGTTCAGCAATCAAAAAGTCTTGCCCTCAAAGGAAAGTAGCTCAAGGAAAAAAAAAAGAAAAAAAAAAAAAGTGTCACATATATTGCTCTTTTCCTTTTTATTTTTCTATTTTTTTTTTTATTTTTTAGATTGTATTTAGATTGTATTCTGTTTTCAGTTTCAAATAAACTGAATTTCTAAACTTTACATCTAAACATACTTTTTCACACTGATACTCTAATGTCAAATTGTGTACCGTGCACTCACTTTACATATACCTCACTCCTCAACCTTTTCCTCATTGTGATTTGGCCATGCAACATAACATACAAGCATTCTGTTTTGTTCTCCATACAAATCTGTGCGTCATTGGTTTCCTGACTTCAGCCACGAAATAAAATACGTTTTGTATTATGATATTGCCAAAATCCAATTTTGAATGAGTAATCATACTTTATTTCCTATTAGAAAAAAATAGAGGACATAGGCTATACCTGTACTTACAGGTTTTCAAAATTTTCAGTCTTTTCATTTCAAATAGGATTCCTGGGCCACACAGACAGCCAAAAGGATTGTTTGTAACAAAAGAAAGAAAAAAGAGTTTTATCTATCCTTTTTCCACTATGGCCTTTTTTTAACCACATAGACCAGCAGACAGGGATTTTAATCGAATCAATAATCAATAGATAACCATTCTTGCAATCATTTTTTCTTACATCCCATACACTTGTTTTTCTGTATTTTTGAGTGTTTCATGCTTGTGCTATTTCTGTACAATAGTAACATCTACACAGTATGTCAATATTCTTTATAAATGTTATCTTAGTTGACTTTACTGATGTATAGACCAATAGACCATGTCCTTACTGAAAAATAATCTTAAAGATAAGAATAAAGTAGAGATATTGACTTCTTTTTGTTACATTTATTATGATGATGTTGTTATGATAGAAGCATTGTTCATGCTGTTATAGACAATGTTGCTTTAATAATTGTAGATTCTGTTGTAAACTCTATTTTGAAGAGCTTTATAGCTCAGTCATAAACATTCATCTGTAATATGGTCTGCAAGAACTCAGCTGATAGTCCATTTTATTTATTTATTTTTTTTAAGGAAATAAAACAAAAAAGAGGTAAAATTACATATATTTAAGTTACAAAACTGAATTAAATTTTGTGAATCCAGGAAATGTTGTAAAGTGTTCTTCCTGAAATAATTAACTTTTGGAACAAATTCTGGTTTGTAAATATCCCACAGTTTTAAATCCATGGAATGTTGAATTTTATCACCTAGATTTGA
This sequence comes from Anas platyrhynchos, assembly GCF_047663525.1. Taxonomy (NCBI): domain Eukaryota; kingdom Metazoa; phylum Chordata; class Aves; order Anseriformes; family Anatidae; genus Anas; species Anas platyrhynchos. The sequence goes on along the minus strand of NC_092587.1, from coordinate 193,787,550 downwards.
CTTTTTAACTGATTTTTCTAATAGTTATTCATGCTTTACTTAAAATTGTGTTATTTATTTTATGTCATTATCAGTATTTTCATTATACAGTATGTACAGAAAGCTTACTGAAGATTTTACAATATGCAGACATAAATGCAAAATGTATTTGAATAGGTGAATGTAATATCTAAGCAAAGATCAGAGTGATGATATAAAACCTGTATGATCTGCTGGAAGGTATTTTGGACTTGATGATCCTTAAGGGTCCCTTCCAACTCAGGATATTCTATTCTATGACTGGAACCGTGAAGCATGTGCATGAAGTATCTGCAGAAGTTATTTCTGCTTGAGTCACTGAATAAGAAAATGACATAGAATAATGGCTATAAGGAAGGCTAACTATTGCATATCTTTTTGTAGGTGTAAAAATATAGACTTTGCAAGTGTCGCGTTAAGGGGTGTAGCTGATTAACCGTTATGGGCCCAGTCGGATTCAGGGTACTGAACCAGTCAGATCTGGGGGCCGGTCGGACATTCACCAATAACACGTTAACCGTCTGGGGGTCCGGTCAGACATTCACCAATAACGCATTAACTGTCTGGGGTCTGGTTGGATTCAGAACACTGAACTATCACTGTCACGGATAACCACCCTTACCCTAGCTACACTTAATGAGAGCTATCACAATGCAATCAAGTATGGTTTATTACAGCAACAGATAACCAGGTTCTTTTGTATTGCCAGTGATAGTGACTGTCTGCAAAAGCAAGCTAGCATGCATGAAATACACAGGTGTTACAGGTGTTACAGGTGTTACAGGTGCTCAGTCTAGAAATAAACATGCTAAAAGGATCAAAAACTCTAGAGAGATCTATAAGCAAGTGTTCAGATCTCACCCAAAGGTGTCCCAATGGGGGGGAAGAGAGGCTCAGCCTGTCAAGTGATCCCAGGAGTCAGGAGGTCCTAAGGATGTTGTATCTCCCCTGACGGTGGTATCTTCCCTAACATCCCCTCTCTCTTAGGCCAATTTATATTATTTTCTATCTTTTAGGTGGAGCTTGAGTGACTCTAGTCAAGCATATCTTAGTTATGATTGCTGAAAAGTTCTCCCGTCTCCATTTAAAGTAATAGGCTCCGAGAAATTCAGAGCACATGCTCGGTGAGGGGTGGTCGCACCTTGGAGGTGGGTAGCTTTTTGGATGGAGGTGTGTTTTGGTATTATAATGATTTTATAATGAGCAAAAAGTACACTAGGGTACAGCATTTGTCAAAACATGATAGGTCCTTGGCTCAGGGTGGCAAAAAGTGCAGTATCAGTCTTGGTGTGCACAAGAACAATAGAGTCCCCACCTGGTTACAGAGCCTAGTCATGGTGTCTCCACTCCATTCTACGCTCCATACTGTTCCTTAGGGCTAGCACACCAAGTTTCCCCAGAGCGATAGCATCTAAGGTTGGAAGCCCAGGGAACACTCAGGTAATGCAGCTATGCCCTACCCTGAAAGCCTCTTCAGTGCTGTACATTTTCTTTAAAACATGAATGTTAGTTTTATTTTCCTAGTTACTTCAGGCAATTACACCACAGCAAGTCCACATGTTAAAAGGATGGTTCTGTGAGATCTGATTAGCAAAAAGCTTTACAAGGATTAGAGAAATTTCAGAAAAGAAGAAAGGCACTCAAGAAGTACATCTTTGGTCAAAGGTTTTATAGTGTTTGGTTCCTCTCATTTCTTATATGTATATATATATATATTTTTTCTTTGAAATTTAGATATATATACAATTTCTTTCAGGAATATAAAATTAGAACAGAAAATAATCTGACAGTAGTGAGTCACAGATCCAGGCTGAACAGCTCTCTGGCTAACATGTTCATCTGGTCTTCCAACATAGGTGAACAGAATCTTATAGTATTGCCCCATGCTGTTTCTTAACTACAAAGAACAAAATTTAACCCTCTCTGCTATTCATATTTGTAAAATATTCCTTTTCCTTTCAGTCCACCAGTTAAAACTGTGTTCCAGGCCTTTTCTATCTCTCTCCCTGACTTGCATCCTTCTGTTGTTTGATCTTGACAAATCCAATATGACCTTGTTTGTATTCATCCAGAAGGTTGCAGAACTGGTATTCATGTGTTATCTGTAGATAACAGTGTTCTCTGTGTTCTTTGCGGGTTCATACCCAGCAGGAAGCATCTCCTGCTTTAAAATGTCAAGAGAAGCAGAAGAGAGCAGCCTGTAGCCTGACCTCTTCACACCAATACAGTATAACAAAAGGTCTTGTGAGAATTTCTATTAGTATGACCAATTTGCTGACATAAATCTCCTTACTATACATTCCATTCCAGCCCTTGTATTATGCTAAGGAATTACAAACCTAATGCACTAATCACAGTTTAAAACAAACTTGAAGTTAATCTCTGCTAACTGTACTAGGCTGCATCCCAGGGTCATTGATATGAGTGAAAGGTCAAGGTGAAAAACGGCAGCTGAATATTCATAGAATCATAGAGTCATGAAATGGTTTGGGTTGGAAAAAAACCTTTAAAGATCATCTTCTCCACCCACCCCTGCCATAGGTAGGGACATCTTTCAATAGATTAGGTTGCTCAAAGCCCAATCCAACCTGTCCTTAAACACTTCCTGCAACAGGACATCCACAACTTCTCTGAGCAACCTGTTCAAGCTTATCACTATCCTCATCTTCAAAAATGTTTCTAATATCCAGTCTAAATTTACCTTCCTTCAGTTGAAAACCACTGCCTCTTGTCCTACTCTACTGGGTCTGGCTGGAATGTTAACTTTCCCGGCAGCAGCCCACACAGTGCTGTGCTCTGCACTTGTAGCTGGAACAGCAGTGTTATCACACCAGTGTTGTGTCTACTGCTGAGCAGTGCTGGCATAGCATTGGGACTCTCTCTAACCCTCCTAGGGGGTGGGCAAAAAGTGAGAAGCTGCCATCACCAGGGCAGCTGACCTAAACCAACCAAAGGGATATTCCATACCATATGATGTCACACTCAGCAATAAAAGGTGGAAACAGGAAGAAGAGGGGAGGGGTGGGCTCTCATTGTGAAAACGTCAGTCCTCCCAAACACCGGCCACGTGTGTTGAGACCCTGCTTCAAGAACGTGGTCAAGCATCACTCATTTGTGGGAAGTAGAGAGTAATTTCTTTCCTCTGCACTTCCACATAGCCTTCATTTGTTTTATTTTTTTGTTTTCCTCCCTTTTTATTCCTTTCCCCCTCCCTTTTCCCCTTTCCTTTTTTTTTTAGTTAAATTGTTTAGTTCATAATAATCTTTCTTTAATTATTATTATTATCATTTCCCTTTAATTAAATTATCCTTATCTCATCACGTAAGTTGTTCTTTGATTTACTTCTCCCCCTCCTCATCTAAGGAGGGAGAGGGAGAGAGCGGTTGTGGTGTTTAGCTGCCCAGCACAGTAAAACCACTACACCTACCACTAAAGGCCTTTGTAAAGTCTCCATCCTTCTTTAGAGCCCTCTTTAGGCAAAATAAGATCTCCCCAGACAACTCTTCAGGCTGAACAATCCCAACTCTTTCAGCCTTTCTTCACAAGAGAGATGTTCCAGTCCTTCGATAATTTTTTGAGTCCCTCTTCCGGATGCACTCTAACAGATCCATGTCTTGTATTGACAGACCCAGAACTAGACACAGTAGAACAGGTGGGGTCCCACAAGAGCAGAGGGGTAGAATTCTCATCTTGACTTTCAGGCTATCTGCCTTTTTAGGTAGCCTAGTGTATGATCAGTTTTCTCTGCTGAAAGCACACATTTCCAACTCATATGTGACTTTTAATCCACCAGTATCCACAAGTCATCCTCTGCAGGGCTGTTCTTAATCCATTAAACACTCAGACTCTACCGATATTGGGAATTGCCCCCAGTCCACATGCAGGACCACGTAGTTGGCATTGTTGTACTTCATAACGTTCACATGGGCCCACCTCAAGGCTAAGTCTATCTGGTATTCCTTCCTTCTAACATATAACTCATATTTCCCTCTAAAATATTAACTCCTATTAACACCACTTAGCCCAGTGTCATCTGCAAACTTACTGAAGGTTCAGTCAATCCCACTGTCTATGTCAGTAATTAAGATACTAAATAGTACTGGTCCCAGCAAAGACACTTGGGGGACACCACACATTACTAGTTTCTGCTTGGACATGGAGCCATTGACTAGACCTTTGGGTTTTATCATACAGCCAATTATTTCCATCAAGCCATATCTCTACAATTTAGAGGCAAGAAGGACTGTATCAAAGGCCTTACAGATGTCCAGATAGAATGATATCAGTAGCTCTTACCTTGTCCACTGATGTAGTTACTCCTTTGTAGAAGGTCACTACATTAGTCAGGCACTATTTGCCCTTGGTGAAGCCATGCTGGCTGTCTTCAATCACCTTCCTGTCTTCCACGTGTTTCAACATAACTTCCAGGATGGTTTGTTTATATAGGAAAAACATGGGAATGTAACTTGGTTATAAAATGATACTAATACTTGTGATACTTGTGAGCAGGCTTCACTGTTTTTAGAGCCAATATGACAATTTTGATGGCCATTGGTTTGCAATATTCTATCAGATCTTTATGGTGTGCTGGCAGTCAGAGATATAGCTCAAAAATATTCTCCAAAGTGGAATGGCCTTTCACCCACAGGAGCTGCTTGTCTTTGGACATTGTATTTCAGAAGATTAAGCCTCCTTGTATTTTTCCATGAACATGAAACAGTCCTTGCCTCTTCCTACAATAATGGTGACACAGAGATACTTTGATATTACAGGTTACGTAAGTCTACATTCAGAACATTCGGTGCACATTAACAGGTCTCATTTCCACTGACTCCTGTGATAATACTGCATATATTGTTAACTTCTACACAGGAACTACTAGCCAAAACAAAGTGTGAAAGGGCATGATGAATCCCTGCGCTGATAAATGAAGGATGGAGGATTGAGGAATACTAACAAGTTTTTAATATAAAATTTGCAAGTGAACTGAAAGCTAATTTTGACTTGTCTTTTAAATGCATTATGGTACTCACAATTTAATGACATGCCAAGATCCCTGGTTTGCATTTAATGGAACAAATCATTCTAGATGTTATACATCAAATTCCTTGGTGGAACTAAGGATTCAAATATTAAGTGTTTTTCCTACAAATAGGAGAAATACCAATGGAACAAAAGATACTAGAATCTAAGCAGTGTGAAATATTAAGCAAATCACAATGTAGAATTCCACAGGCAGCAATTTGCCGTCACCCTCAAAAACAATTCTTAAAATGATATCTTATTTTTCATCTGCAGGTCACCAAGCTGTAAAAATGTGTTTTTGTTTGTTTGTTTTTTTAACATGGAAATTGTGGCACAATGTATTAAAATAAAATGATTTGCCAATCAAGCTACAGGATAGAGAGAAAACCTGGTACTGAAATATATGTCTCTAAGTCCCATACTTAGGAAGTCATGCTCCTTCGTGCCTATTTACACCACTTCTCACTTTAGGAAGTAGATTTTGTTAATTCTATCAGATTCCAAATCTAGAAACTGTGAAAGCTACTCTTCAAGTTCTCCGATAGCGAAACAATCCCAAGAGGGAAATTAGCATACATAGTAGAACATCATTTGTCAGTATTATAGATAGGGATGTCCTTACATCTGGAGATAAATTTGTGATGAAAGGAAGGAACCTTTCTGAATGTGAATATGGCATCTTCAAGCTCAGTTTGTTTATATAAGATAGAAACAGATCCAGTATTTGTCTCATTCGATAGTACATGTTTATGTCAAATAAATCTAAGACTTTCATCAATTTAAAGTTCATTTTTACTTCATACTGAAAAAGAATTTATGTCATAAAGTGCTAGAGTAGGATTGGATTTTGTTCCTATTTTTTCAAGCTAGATTGATTTCTACCCTTCTTTGAGTAGATTTGCTGTTGCATAGACTTTATAATGCTGTTACAAGTATTGCAATCATTCATAGTAATGTAATAAACATTCTTTGGTAAATCTCAGGTAGCACTCCCAGTTCTCTTTCTGTCTCACTCTGACTAAATGCTTCATACTTACATCTGGAAATTTAGAGTTAATTGCTTTTATCATATGCCATAAGGAAAGTGGAAAAAATCAACCCTGGCAAACTGCAAGTCCCCATCAATAAGACATAAATCCTGAAGAAGCAATATTACCAGTCCCCTATCTTTCTCTCTGAGGGCTGTCAATGAAAACCTGTAAATGTAACTAAAAACTTTGGTAATTTAGACAGTTTTGATTTAGGTTTAAAGACAGAGGAGAATTTATGCAGATGCTTACTTGTCCACTTCTCTACACAGATAGATCTGCCTCCCTCCATTTGCATTTTGAACTTACTATCCAGAAGTGCATATGCAGGCTCTCTGTGTCAAAATTGAGATGATCAGAAGGAAAAAAATATCTTGCCATCATCAATAGTAGTTCCTCGTAATTATAATTGTCATTACTTGTTCAGGATTTCCCGTAAAGAAATAAACGCATGTAAATGCATGGTACAAAACATTAAACCCAGTGCTTTCAGAAATCACCTATCTTTACTGTGTTCACAATCTTCACACTTCATTGCTGATCAGCAGATTCAAAGACATCTTATACACCCTGGATTCTAGATTTACATGTGATATTCCCTTGTGTCATGATTGGTGGTAGACCTTTTTTTTTCTGCAAGGCAATGAAAGGCAAGGCAAGACTCATGTTTCAGTCCTCTGGAAATGATCTTTACACACATACTTTCTATACCAGTTAAGATGAGTTTAGAAATCCTATATTAATGTACAAGCTACAGAAATTCTTCCTGTGCAAAGTTTTAAGAGAATAATAACACAAAAACCTGTTATGAAGTAGATTTATACTGAGTAAGAAAACAGTGCTTCTCTGGTACTGTGACTCTGAGAATCCATATGAATCCCTGTCAAAAACTAGTCACCTTTTAGGCAAAATTTCTACTTTAAAGTATTTGTGTAATCTAACTTAAATTTGTGGAATTTTTGTGTGTTATCTCCCATACTCACACAGCAGATATCATATATGTCTTTTGCTTTTCAACTTGCTTCAAACTCTTTTCTCAACAGCGGTGGGGAATGATACAGAGACTAGAAAAAAAAAAAAAAAAGTAACTGGATGGCTGAGGAAAAAAAAATGAGCTTACTTTTGTCCTTATTTAAAACTATAGTAGCTCAGTATCTCATCCATTCCACAATATAATACAGTATTTGATAATGATAAAATATAGCATGGAATTTTGCAATGTGACCAACCCCGAATGCATGGCAGGAGACATTCAACATTTTTCCATTAGATTTGTCTTTATCTATCCTTGATGTTGTGATTTCATTAAGAGTAAATACCATTATCTAACTTTTAAATGAAGAGATGAAATGTTATGGAATATCTTTTTCCCTTTAACTCACGAGTTGCAAAAACAACTCATCCTGTTGTGAGTCACATCTGTATCAGATTATTATTGTTCTTATGAACAACTTGAATTTAAGAACTTGGAAACTTCTTTGGAATCACCAGAAGTGCAACGTATCTTATCTTACTTGAGCTATCAAGCAGTTAGGAATCAAGTCTGAGCTATCAATTTAGACTGAGAAAATTGTAGAGAAAAGCCTCTGGAGTATAATTCATCATGGTTAAAGAATCATTATGAATAATGAATCAGTAGACACAGGACTGTTATAAATGTTAGAGATGCTCTACCATGGTAACACTCAGAGTGTGAAGAAGATGACTTGGAGTTGGACATACAGTCAGGCAAAGGCATTCTGACCTTGCTCTGTGCTGTAAGGAACAAGTCTGGAGTAGGGGGAAAGTAAATCCATGTTAATATACAACACTGTCACATGTATCAGACCTAATCTAAACCATTAGACCTTTTATCAAAGTCATGGAATTATGTACAACTGACTTGTAAACCTCACCATTTTTCTCCTCACTGGTTCCAAATTCATTGTCATTTTCTTCTTTTTTTTGTTCTTAAGTCAACAATACTCACAGTTGCTGTGTTTCATAAGTACAGAGATATGATGCATGAGTATATATAAATAAAAGGTACAGGAGTATCTTTTCATAACCAAATGAAAGCAAAAGTTATTATCTTGTATAGAATAATGAGATAGTCTCCTAAACCTCATTTGACCAAAATAGGCTTATATACAATAATCTAAAGGTAAAACTTGGTGAACGGTTGGTGTTTATTTCTGGAAAGAGTCTGATGGAGAGAATTTCATGATTCTCCTCAACATTTTAATCCTACATAATTAGTCTGTAGTAATTAAAATATGTTTAACACAGTTGGAGGGCGTAAGGACAAAGGGTTCTGTTCTAATCTCATATGCACAGGCATGCAGAGATTTTAAGATATACTGTGATGTGAGCCTTTGAGTTCAAAGACACAACTCAGAATAGTGATGTATGGAAAAGATAAATAGTGTGGAAAGGAATTGAAATTACAGTAGAAAGTAAACTATTTCAAAAGAGCACATTAATTTGTACCAACCAAAAATAGAAAAAGTAACCAATGCAGTCTTATTTAATATACAGTTGAAAAATTAGGAGATCAGATTAACAGAAAAGATATTTTAAAATTCAGAAATGACTCTCTCATTTCCATCTCACCCTTTTTCTAAAAGAAATACATGCTTTATAGGTCCAAATACTTTTTTTTTTGTTGTTATTATTATTTAGGATGAAACTTGCTGACGGTGCGCTTGATCCCAAAGTCCATGTCACCAACAAAGATGTTAAATAGTGCCAGTCCCAACCCCTGAAGAACACCACTTGTCACTGATCGCCACTTAGGACACAGAGACGTTGACTGCAACTCTTTGAATGAGTCCTTCCAAACAATTC